>NC_134355.1:24992174-25199674 GCF_048569485.1 Anomaloglossus baeobatrachus
TTTGTGGTTCCTAGTGTGTGTGGTGTGTTGTGCAGTGCGCGTGTGTGTGTGTGTGCATCAGCCTCTCTTCTCTCAGCCTACCTCTCCCAGCCTCCCTCCTCCCAGCCTCCCTCAGCATCAGCCTCCCTCTCCCAGCCTCCCCAGCATCAGCCTCCGCCAGCATCAGCCTCTCTCCTTCCAGCCTCCTCCAGCATCAGCCTCCCTCTCCCAGCCTTCCCCAGGATCAGCCTCTCTCCTCCCAGCCTCCGTCCTCCCAGCCTTCCCCAGCATCAGCTTTCCCCTCCCAGCCTCCCTCAGCATCAGCCTTCCCCAGCATCAGCCTCCCGTTCCCAGCCTTCCCCAGGATCAGCCTCTCTCCTCCCAGCCTCCTTCCTCCCAGCCTTCCCCAGCATCAGCTTTCCCCTCCCAGCCTCCCTCAGCATCAGCCTCCCTCAGCATCAGCCTCCCGTTCCCAGCCTTCCCCAGGATCAGCCTCTCTCCTCCCAGCCTCCTTCCTCCCAGCCTCCCTCAGCATCAGCCTTCCCCTCCCAGTCTCCCCAAGCATCAGCCTCCACCAGCATTAGCCTCTCTCCTTCCAGCCTCCTCCAGCATCAGCCTCCCTCTCCCAGCCTTCCCCAGGATCAGCCTCTCTCCTCCCAGCCTCCGTCCTCCCAGCCTTCCCCAGCATCAGCTTTCCCCTCCCAGCCTCCCTCAGCATCAGCCTTCCCCAGCATCAGCCTCCCGTTCCCAGCCTTCCCCAGGATCAGCCTCTCTCCTCCCAGCCTCCGTCCTCCCAGCCTTCCCCAGCATCAGCTTTCCCCTCCCAGCCTCCCTCAGCATCAGCCTCCCTCAGCATCAGCCTCCCGTTCCCAGCCTTCCCCAGGATCAGCCTCTCTCCTCCCAGCCTCTTTCCTCCCAGCCTCCCTCAGCATCAGCCTTCCCCTCCCAGTCTCCCCCAGCATCAGCCTCCCCAAGCATCAGCCTCCACCAGCATTAGCCTCTCTCCTTCCAGCCTCCCCCAGCATCAGCCTCCCCAAGCATCAGCCTCCACCAGCATCAGCCTCCCTCGTCCCAGCCTCCCCCTCCCAGCCTCCCCCAGCATCAGCCTCTCTCCTCCCAGCCTTCCCCATGATCAGCCTCTCTGCTCCCAGCCTCCTCCAGCACGCCGTGCTCCTCTGCCGACACTCACACACCCGATCGCATCCACTCACACACACCCGATCGCATCCACTCACACACACCCGATCGCATCCACTCACACACACCCGATCGCATCCACTCACACACACCCGATCGCATACACTCACACACACAGACACTGATGATATCGCACATACGCGCTTATACTCACAACATCCGGGGATATCACATGCTTCTGGCCATGTGATCCTCCGGCAGGTCCTGGAAGATCACAACAGCACAGTATCGAGGCCGAGAAGCAAGCGATATCCCAGGATGTTGTGAGTATGTGGATGCGATGTGATGTGTGAGGTGTGTGTGAGTGTGATCTGATTTGTGTGTGTATGTGTGTGTGTGTGTGTGTGTGCTGTTATGTGTGTGTGCTGTTATGTGTCTGTATTTTCCGCAGCTGCAGGACCTTGATGTGTGGATGCGATGTGATGTGTGTGTGAGGTGTGTGTGTGAGAGTGAGTGTGAGCCGGTGTACACTGGTAACTATGATACACATCGGGTAACTAAGGGACCTTAGTTACCCGATGTGTATAATGGTTACCAGCTTTCACGGCCTCCGTGAAGATCCCAGCATCGCAAGGTTATGTGTGGCGCTGCTGGGATCCTGACGGAGCCGGTGTAGAAGCAAGCGATATCCCAGCATGTTGTGATGTGTGAGAGTGTGTGTGAGAGTGTGTGTGAGAGTGTGTGTGAGAGTGTGTGTGAGAGTGTGTGTGAGAGTGTGTGTGAGAGTGAGTGTGAGAGTGAGTGTGATCTGATGTGTGTGTGTACTCACCTGGGAATCGGGGCTCCGTGTCAGTTGGGCCAGAGCGAGCGTGGATTGCGTGAGGGGGGCGGGGCCTGCAGAGAGCCGGGGCGAGAGGCCAATCCGTGTGGGGGGGCGGGGCCATGGTGAGCCCAGCGGCCAATCAGCTTTGTGTCCCCGTAAGGACACAATTTCGGAGCATGACAGACAGACAGACAGACAGACAGACAGACAGAATAAGGCAATTATATATATAGATTGTAGGAAAACTATGTAAAATAGGGCCTGTGCCGTACAGAGTTAAGACCGCATCCAATTGGGCATCAAAGGCTGATCTGTCCCAGAAGACAGCAGGAATATAAAAGGACTCCTGGGGCCTAATACAAAAACAAAAAACAACATTGGTGCCCCAGAGATACAAGTTACATCTTATAAGACATACTAGGGTACACAGTGCTAGGGATGGGGGGTCCCTCACTGAGGACGCCACGGTATAAAGCACCATTCACACTTGGGGCAGAATATGGAGCCAGTGTTACCCTTTGGCAATATTTACTCCTTATACATTCCAGAGACTTCTTACTGCCTTTTCTTTGTCGCTCTATTGGGAGACCCAGACAATTGGGTGTATAGCTACTGCCTCCGGAGGCCACACAAAGTATTACACTTAAAAGTGTAAGGCCCCTCCCCTACTGCCTATACACCCCCCGTGGGATCACGGGCTCCTCAGTTTTCATGCTTTGTGCGAAGGAGGCCAGACATCCACGCATAGCTCCACTGTTTAGTCAGCAGCAGCTGCTGACTTTGTCGGATGGAAGAAAAGAGGGCCCATACTAGGGCCCCCAGCATGCTCCCTTCTCACCCCACTTTTGTTGGCGGTGTTTGTTAAGGTTGAGGTACCCATTGCGGGTACGGAGGCTGGAGCCGACATGCTGCTTTCCTTCCCCATCCCCTTAGGGCTCTGGGTGAAGTGGGATCCTATCGGTCTCCAAGCACAGGAGACCGTGCTCCGTCCACAGCCCCTGGGAATCTGCTGGACATGGAGCTGAGTATCGTCAGGGACAGGGCCCTGCTACATTAAGGTACTCTGGGTCCCCGTACAGATCGCGCACACACACCAGCATTGCTGGGGGTGTTAGTGCGCCGGGGACAGCAGCGCGGCGCGCTGGTGCTTTACTCACTGCAGCTTTGCTGAGTGAGTTTCTGTATTAGGAACTGCCGCGCCGGCCGCGGCTGGCGTTTTTTTACACTGCGGCGCGGCTGGGACGTGTGGTGCGCCGGGGAACGTCCGCGCTGGCCGTGCTTATACGACGGCCGCGCTTATAAATAGAGTCCCCGGCTTTTGCGGCCTAGTTCCGTTTCGTTCCCGCCCCCAGGCCTGCCAGTCAGGGGAAGGGCGGGACGCTGGTCAGAACGTCAGCGCCGAGGGCTGGAGTCTGCTTAGCATACTCCAACCCCCCTCACTAGGCACGCTAGTTTCCCGCACTTTGTCTGAGGCACGCCCACGGCCCGCCCCTCTTCACAGGACGCCGGCAGCCATTCCTGTTTGCAGTCTGAGTGGAGAAGGGACACGAGCTCTGGGAGACCCAGGCACGGGATTCTGGCGGTCACACACCCGCTTTTCAGCGGGCGGTAAGCAGCCCTCGAGGGCTCACCCCACTAGTGCCGCAGTGTTCATTTGTACTTTATGCTTGTATGCTATACATTGCATTGTACGGTCGCTATTCTTGGCTATATACCCTCCTAGATTGCTAGACAACAGCATGTCGTCCGCAAAAAGCAAAGGGGCCAAGACACAGGCTTTCTATGCTACTTGTACCGCATGTAAGGCTGTTCTACCGGCAGGTGCCACTGACCCCCATTGTGTGCAATGTTCGGCCCCTGTAGCACTCGCTCAGTCGGGGCCTCTGCTAGAGGTGGCCCAAGCAGAACCACCTGTGAACACTGTCCAGGTGACAGGGACGGAGTTTGCAGTTTTTGCTGATAAACTGTCGGTGACTATGTCTAAAATCCTTGAGACTTTGCAGTCCAGACCGGTAACTCAGACCATGGGCACTGTTGATTCAAGGCTCCCTGGTTCCCCTCTTTTGGAACACATCCGTGCTCCGGGGGGGTCCCATGCATCCCGGTGTGATGGCTCTGACACGGACGACAGTCCCAGACAGCCTAAGCGAGCTCGCTATGAGCGACCCTCGACTTCATCACACTGGTCAGGGTCCCAGCAGGAAGGCTCTCTGTTTGATGAGACAGAGGTTGCTGATCAGGATTCTGATCCTGAGACCGCTCTCAATCTGGATACACCTGATGGGGACGCAATGGTGAATGATCTCATAGCGTCCATCAATAAAATGTTGGATATTTCTCCCACAGCTCCTCCAGTGGAGGAGTCAGCTTCACAGCAGGAGAAATTCCATTTCAGGTATCCCAAGCGTAAATTGAGTACTTTTCTGGACCACTCTGACTTTAGAGAGTCAGTCCAGAAACACCACGCTTATCCAGATAAGCGTTTCTCCAAACGTCTTAAGGATACACGTTATCCCTTTCCCCCTGACGTGGTCAAAGGCTGGACCCAGTGTCCAAAGGTGGATCCCCCAATCTCCAGGCTTGCGGCTAGATCCATAGTTGCAGTGGAAGATGGGGCTTCACTTAAAGATGCCACTGACAGACAGATGGAGCTCTGGTTGAAATCCATCTATGAAGCTATCGGCGCGTCGTTTGCTCCAGCATTCGCAGCCGTATGGGCACTCCAAGCTATTTCAGCTGGTTTGGCGCAGATTGACACTGTCACACGTACATCTGTTCCGCAAGTAGCGTCCTTAACCTCTCAAATGTCTGCATTTGCGTCTTACGCTATTAATGCTGTCCTGGACTCTACAAGCCGTACGGCAGTGGCGTCCGCCAACTCCGTGGTTTTACGCAGAGCATTGTGGTTAAGGGAATGGAAGGCAGATTCTGCTTCCAAGAAGTGCTTAACCAGTTTGCCTTTTTCTGGTGACAGACTGTTTGGTGAGAGATTGGATGAAATCATTAAACAGTCCAAGGGTAAGGATTCATCCTTACCTCAGCCCAGACCAAATAAACCCCAACAGAGGAAGGGACAGTCGAGGTTTCGGTCCTTTCGAGGCTCGGGCAGGTCCCAATTCTCCTCGTCCAAAAGGACTCAAAAGGATCAGAGGAGCTCAGATTCTTGGCGGGCCCAGTCACGCCCAAAGAAAGCAGCCGGAGGAACCGCTACCAAAGCGGCTTCCTCATGACTTTCGGCCTCCTCTCTCCGCATCCTCGGTCGGTGGCAGGCTCTCCCGCTTTGGCGACATTTGGCTGCCACATGTCAAGGACCGTTGGGTGAGAGACATTCTGTCTCACGGGTACAGGATAGAGTTCAGTTCTCGTCCTCCAACTCGATTCTTCAGAACTTCTCCGCCTCCCGGCCGAGCCAATGCTCTTCTGCAGGCGGTGTGCTCTTTAAAGGCAGAAGGAGTGGTGATCCCTGTTCCTCTTCAGGAGCAAGGTCACGGTTTTTACTCCAACTTGTTTGTGGTGCCAAAAAAGGACGGGTCTTTCCGTCCTGTTCTGGACCTAAAACTGCTCAACAAGCATGTGAAAACCAGGCGGTTCCGGATGGAATCCCTCCGCTCCGTCATCGCCTCAATGTCTCAAGGAGATTTCCTAGCATCAATAGACATCAAAGATGCTTATCTCCACGTGCCGATTGCTCCAGAACACCAGCGTTTTCTACGCTTCGTTATAAGAGACGAACACCTTCAGTTCGTAGCCCTGCCTTTCGGTCTGGCGACAGCCCCAAGGGTCTTCACCAAGGTCATGGCAGCAGTAGTAGCAGTCCTGCACTCTCAGGGTCACTCTGTGATCCCTTACTTGGACGATCTACTTGTCAAGGCACCCTCTCAAGAGGCATGCCAACACAGCCTGAACGTTGCGCTGGAGACTCTCCAGAGTTTCGGGTGGATCATCAACTTTTCAAAGTCAAATCTGACCCCAACCCAATCGATAACATACCTTGGCATGGAGTTTCATACTCTATCAGCGATAGTGATGCTTCCGCTGGACAAACAGCGTTCACTACAGACAGGGGTGCAATCTCTCCTTCAGGGCCAGTCGCATCCCTTGAGACGCCTCATGCACTTCCTGGGGAAGATGGTAGCAGCAATGGAGGCAGTCCCTTTCGCGCAGTTTCATCTGCGTCCATTACAATGGGACATTCTCCGCCAATGAGACGGGAAGTCGAAGTCCCTGGACAGGAACGTCTCCCTTTCTCAGGCGGCCAAGGATTCTCTTCAGTGGTGGCTTCTTCCCACCTCATTGTCAATAGGAAAGTCTTTCCTACCCCCATCCTGGGCGGTGGTCACAACAGACGCGAGTCTATCAGGGTGGGGAGCAGTTTTTCTCCACCACAGGGCTCAAGGTACGTGGACTCAGCAAGAGTCCACCCTTCAGATCAATGTTCTGGAAATCAGAGCAGTGTATCTTGCCCTACAAGCCTTCCAGCAGTGGCTAGAAGGCAAACAGATCCGAATTCAGTCGGACAACTCCACAGCGGTGGCATACATCAACCACCAAGGAGGGACACGTAGTCGGCAAGCCTTCCAGGAAGTCCGGCGGATTCTGACGTGGGTGGAAGACACGGCATCCACCATATCCGCAGTCCACATCCCGGGCGTAGAAAACTGGGAAGCGGACTTCCTCAGTCGCCAGGGTATGGACGCAGGGGAATGGTCTCTTCACCCGGACGTGTTTCAGGAAATTTGTCGCCGCTGGGGGAGGCCGGACGTCGACCTAATGGCGTCCCGGCACAACAACAAGGTCCCGGCCTTCATGGCACGGTCTCACGATCTCAGAGCTCTGGCGGCGGACGCCTTAGTTCAAGATTGGTCGCAGTTCCGGCTGCCTTATGTGTTCCCACCTCTGGCGCTGTTGCCCAGAGTGCTACGCAAGATCAGGTCCGACTGCCGCCGCGCCATCCTCGTCGCTCCAGACTGGCCAAGGAGGTCGTGGTACCCAGATCTGTGGCATCTCACGGTAGGACAACCGTGGGCAATACCAGATCGGCCAGACTTGCTGTCTCAAGGGCCGTTTTTCCATCAGAATTCTGCGGCCCTGAGCCTGACTGTGTGGCCATTGAGTCCTGGATCCTAGCGTCTTCAGGACTATCTCAAGAGGTCATTGCCACCATGAGACAGGCTAGGAAACTATCCTCTGCCAAGATCTACCACAGGACGTGGAAGATATTCTTAACTTGGTGCTCTGCTCAGGAAGTTTCTCCCTGGCCATTTGCTTTGCCTACCTTTCTTTCCTTCCTGCAATCCGGGTTGGAAAAAGGTCTGTCGCTCGGCTCCCTTAAGGGACAAATCTCTGCGCTATCTGTATTTTTTCAGAAGCGCCTAGCACGACTTCCTCAGGTACGCACGTTCCTGCAAGGGGTTTGTCATATCGTCCCTCCTTACAAGCGGCCGTTAGAGCCCTGGGATCTGAACAGGGTTCTAATTGCTTTCCAGAAGCCGCCTTTCGAGCCTTTGAGGGATGTTTCCCTGTCTCGCCTTTCACAGAAAGTGGCCTTTCTAGTAGCGGTCACGTCTCTTCGGAGAGTGTCCGAGCTAGCAGCGCTGTCATGCAAATCTCCCTTCCTGGTGTTTCACCAGGACAAGGTGGTTCTGCGCCCGATTCCGGAGTTTCTCCCTAAGGTGGTATCCCCCTTTCATCTCAATCAGGATATCTCCTTACCTTCTTTGTGTCCTCGTCCAGTCCATCAATGTGAAAAGGATTTGCATTTGTTGGATCTGGTGAGAGCACTCAGAATCTACATTTCCCGCACGGCACCTCTGCGCCGCTCGGATGCACTCTTTGTTCTTGTCGCCGGCCAGCGTAAAGGGTTGCAGGCTTCCAAATCCACCCTGGCTCGGTGGATCAAGGAACCAATTCTTGAAAGCTACCGTTCTGCGGGGCTTCCGGTTCCATCAGGGCTGAAGGCCCATTCTACCAGAGCCGTGGGTGCGTCCTGGGCATTACGGCACCAGGCTACGGCTCAGCAAGTGTGCCAGGCGGCTACCTGGTCGAGTCTGCACACTTTTACCAAGCATTATCAGGTGCATACCTACGCTTAGGCGGACGCCAGCCTAGGTAGACAAGTCCTTCAGGCGGCGATTGCTCACCTGTAGGAAAGGGCCATTTTTATGGCCCTATCACGAGGTATTAGTTTACCCACCCAGGGATTGCTTTTGGACATCCCAATTGTCTGGGTCTCCCAATAGAGCGACAAAGAAGAAGGGAATTTTGTTTACTTACCGTACATTCCTTTTCTTCTAGCTCTAATTGGGAGACCCAGCACCCGCCCCTGTTTTTTTGTATACACATGTTGTTCATGTTGAATGGTTTCAGTTCTCCGATATTCCTTCGTATTGAATGTGCTTAAACCAGTTTATTGGCTTTCCTCCTTCTTGCTTTTGCACTAAAACTGAGGAGCCCGTGATCCCACGGGGGGTGTATAGGCAGTAGGGGAGGGGCCTTACACTTTTGAGTGTAATACTTTGTGTGGCCTCCGGAGGCAGTAGCTATACACCCAATTGTCTGGGTCTCCCAATTAGAGCTAGAAGAAAAGGAATTTACGGTAAGTAAACAAAATTCCCTTCTTTTCAAGAACTCGCCTCGTTACAGATCGGAGCAACCGTCCTAGCAGAACCGACATAACTGAGGTGTGGTGTATAATGGTGCACAGGTGTGACTGACGTCCCCGTAGACCATGCAATGTCATTCACCATGGTCTCCCGCGCTCACTCCACACTTCGCACTGGACATGACTGGAGCGGTTTAATAAAGAAATGCAAAAGATCGTTGGAAGGAAATTGTGTAAAATTTATTAAAATATGTATAAAGTCAGAAATGTACACCTTCAAGAACCAAAATTTTCGTCACTTCTGCTAATCCGGCACCAGTTGTTTAACTTTTGGAGAACATGTTGCAAAAAAATCAAAAGGTTCGCACAATTTGTGATTTATCCAACTTTTTTTTCACTAATTTTTCCTTCCAAATTGCAACTTTTTGGGGCTCTATCTTTGCCAAAAACTTGTAAACTGATGAGTAAATGTGACCCTACTGTATACAGTGCCTTACAAAAGTGTTCGGCCCAATTGATTTTTCAACCTTTTCCCAAGTTTCAGGCTTCAAACATAAAGATGAAAAAAATTACATTTTATGGTGAAGAAACAACAAGTGGGACAGAATTGTGAAGTTGAACGATATTTATTGCTTATTTTAAACTTGTAAAAAATAAAAAACTGAAAATTGGGGCGTGCAATATTATTCATCCCCTTTACTTTCAGTGCAGTAAAGTCACTCCAGAAGATCAGTGAGGATCTCTGAAGAATCGAATGTTGTCCTAAATGACTGATGATGATAAATATAAGCCCCTGTGTGTAATCAAGTCTCCGTATAAATGCCCCTGCTCTGTGATAGTCTCAGGGTTCTGTGTAAAGCGCAGAGAGCATCATGAAGACCAAGGAACACAACAGGCAGGTCCGTGATACTGTTGTGGAGAAGGTTAAAGCTGGATTTTGTTGCAAAAAGATTTCCACAACTTTAAACATCCCAAGAAGCCCTGTGCGAGCGATCATATTGAAATGGAAGGAGTATCATACCACTGCAAATCTACCAAGACCCGGCCGTCCATCCAAACTATCATCTCACACAAGGAGAAGACTCATCAGAGACGGAGCCAAGAGGCCCATGATCCCTCTGGATGATCTGCAGAGATCTACAGCTGAGGTGGGAGAGTCTGTCCATAGGACAACAATCAGCCGTACACTGCACAAATCTGGCCTTTATGGAAGAGTGGCAAGAAGAAAGCCATTTCTCAAAGATATCCATAAAAAGTGTCGTTTAACGTTTGCCGCAACCCACCTGGAGACACCAAACGTGGAAGAAGGGGCTCTGGTCACATGAAACCAAAATCAAACTATTTGGGCACAATGCCAAACGATATATTTGGCGTAAAAGCAACACAGCTCATCACCCTGAACACACCGCCCCACTGTCAAACATGGTGGTGGCAGGATCATGGTTTGAGCCTGCTTTGCTTCAGCAGGGACAGAGAAGATGGTTAAAATTGATGGGAAGATGGATGGAGCCAAATACAGGACCATTCTTGAAGAAAACCTGTTGGAGTCTGCAAAAGACCTGAGACTGGAACAGAGATTTGTCTTCCAACAAGACAATGATCGAAAACATAAAGCAAAATCTACAATGGAATGGTTCACAAATAAACGTATCCAGGTGTTAGAATGGCCAAGTCACAGTCCAGACCTGAACCCAATCGAGAATCTGTGGAAAGAGCTGAAAACTGCTGTTCACAAACGCCTCCATCCAACCTCACTCAGCTCCAGCTGTTTACAAAGGAAGAATGGGCGAGAATTTCAGTCTCTCCATGTGCAAAACTGATAGAGACATACCCCAAGCGACTGCAGCTGTAATCACAGCAAAAGGGGGCGCTACAAAGTATTAACCTACAGGGGATGAATAATATTGCACGCCCCAATTTTCAGTTATTTATTTTTTACAAAAATTTAAAATAAGCAATAAATTTCCTTCAACTTCACAATTGTGTCCTCTTGTTGTTGATTCTTCACCAGAACATTAACATTTTTATCTTTATGTTTGAAGCCTGAAATGTGGGAAAAGGTTGAAAAATTCAGGGGGGCTGAATAGTTTCGCAAGGCACTGTAGGTGCTCCTCATTGGTTCCAATTTAGTCTCTGCTGCTACAATTAGGAAAGTAGATTGTGAGCCCCAATGGGGATGGAGACTGTCTAAAGAATGCAAGAAATAGCCAATTCTTGTATCATTTTATTATTGTGGAATTCGCAGAGGTCCGGCTGCAAAAAAAAAGTGCATCTCCGATTTATCCATGATGACTGTACATTACTGGTGGAAATGACTATGGCGATGCCAATGACAGTTCCCAAAACTTCACATCATCTTTACTTATTATTAGTAATGGCAGCAGTCAAACACTTTGTTCATCCAGAGCCTCCTGCTACAGGACAAATTGGGCAGAGTAGTAAAGTGAAGGGCAAATAAGAAGGTTAATCATTTTAGAAAGAGAAATTTGCTACCATCATTACATTATCATCACCCAGAACCTGAAGATCTAGGGTGACACCTATGATGGTGCGGCTTGTGGCTTGCCAACTGGAAAATCTATTCAGATATTGACTGAGAAGTTTAGACATTGGACAATTTGTCTTCCCTTTAGTACAGTGCCAGCAGCATACCCCGAATAAAAAAATACTAACAGTACCACCTTAGTGGCATTGAATTAAATTATACAATTTTGAGTACCGATAGTCACCACTAGAGGGAGCTTTCTGCATACATTAAAGTCAGCAGCAATGTAAGTACATAATGCAGCCAGCTCCCCATAGCGATTGATAGGAATATAACTACGGGATACGAGATACCTGAAACTAAGCCCTAGTAGAATTTTGTGGGCTTTTTTGAGTATGCTTAAAATATAAGCCCTACCCCAAAAGTAAGCCCTAGATGCCAATCCATAAGGAAATGTCCAAGCAGCTCAAAAAAAAACCTTAACGAATAAAGCAGGACTATTCATCAAAGAAAGCAGACATCCTCAATTAAAAAAAAAGAAAAAAACACACAAGACCCCAACCAATTTCAGTTGACGAGCGCCAATGGTGGATGGGCTCTCACACAGATCTGTGTCACTGTCAGGTCCCTCGCAGTTCTCACGCACAGATGGGGTGTCACACGAGTGATACTGCATCCAGTCACCAGGGGGAGCCAACCGCTGTAGAAGACAGAAGGACCTGACAGCGACACAGATCTATATGTGAGAGCCCATTCACTATCCAACTCTAATTGTTTGCAGCCTGGTAAGTGCGATTTTTTTTTTAGGGGGTGTCTGCTTTCTTTTGTGGGTAAACTTAGCAGTGCATAGAAAATAATACATGAAAGCAGGTAATTTAACACTTTGTATATATGGTATGTACCCCCCACTATAGGACCGGACCACGGGAATAGCAGGTCAGATAAGTAAATGTGCATCTGAGCCAGTAATAGGAGGAACACACAATGCTGAGGTTCCAGAATGTGATGACCGGATTAAATTTTAATAAATGTTGATTTTTTTTTTTTGTTCAAGAATAAATGTGAAATTGTTCATGAGAAAATATAAGACATCCCCTGAAAATAAGCCCTAGGGCATCTTTCGGAGCAACAAAATAATATAAGACCCTGTATTATTTTCAGGGGAAACACTTTAGTTGTTAAATACAGGTGCATCTCGATAAATTAGAATATCATCAAAAAGTTAATTTATTTCAGTAATTCAATACAAAAAAGGAAAATCCATATATTATATAGAGTCATTACACACAGAAGGATCTATTCCTATATATTATATAGAGTCATTACACAGAGAGGGATCTATTTCTATATATTATATAGAGTCATTACACACAGAGGGATCTATTCCTATATATTATATAGAGTCATTACACAGAGAGGGATCTATTTCTATATATTATATAGAGTCATTACACACAGAGGGATCTATTCCTATATATTATATAGAGTCATTACACAGAGAGGGATCTATTTCTATATATTATATAGAGTCATTACACACAGAGGGATCTATTCCTATATATTATATAGAGTCATTACACACAGAGGGATCTGTCGCGGGCGGAGGAGGGGACGCTGCGCTCTCCCACTGCTCGGGTCCGGCTGCTGCCGCGCCTGCTGCTGCTCGGTGGTGGGCCGGATCCCGGGGACTCGAGCGGCGTTCCTCGCCCGTGAGTGAAAGGGGAGTGGTGTGTGGTTTGGGGATATTGTCCGTGACGCCACCCACGGTTGTGGTGAGGTTGTGACACCACCGCTGCTCTGGACGAGGATCCCGGGAGCGATGACAGGGAGCAGCTTGGATGTTGGTTCTCCCCTCCGTGGGTAGGGGGGTTGGTTGTCCTGGGGCCCGGGTGAGGGTTAGGGATGACAGGCGGGTTACGGGGCCTGGTGAGGTGCAGGGTCGCGGGGGCAGCGCTGTGCCACACGGCACGGTGGTACTCACTCAGCCAGTAATTTACACTGAGTCTCTGGTCAAACAAACGGCTGGATGGACGGGTCCCACAGACGGCTGCGGTGTTTCTCCTCCCGGCAGGTTGATGGTGACTGCCTTTCCCTGCACCTGTGTTGTGTTTACGGTTCCAATGGCTTCCCACCGGTAACCCGCTCCCCAGCTTGGATGGATGTTGAGGGATCCCCTTTTGCCTGCAGGCTCTGGCCCTGGGAACTGTAGCCTTGGCGGTGACTGTGTTTCCCTTAACGGTGTGAGCGGTTGCCTTCAATCGGGTCCTGGCTGCTGGGAAACCCCGGAGGTTCCCTTCGCTAACGGATTTGACCAGTTTTACGGCGACTCCTAGCCTGGTCGGGGTCCGTAGGCCCTGCCGGATGGTGCTGGCTTCTCTTCACTCCCCGATCCGGTACCGCCGGGCCACCGCCCGTCCCCGGTCCTTACGGTTCACTCCAATCAGCCTGTCCTGCAGACGGTCACCACCGTCTGTCAACCTTGCTGTATGTGCCCGGGCCACGCACCCGGACACGGTCAGTTTCCTCTACTACCACTTCCCTAACTCAACTCCAACTCGAAACTGATCCCTTTTCCCGCCTCCAGGACTGTGAACTCCTCGGTGGGCGGGGCCAACCGCCTGACCCACCCCCTGGTGTGGACATCAGCCCCTGGAGGAAGGCAACAAGGATTTGTGTTTGACCTAGGTGTGCCTAACCGGGGTGTGGGATGTGTTGGTGTAGTACCTGTCACGTCCTGGCTTGTCCAGGGCGCCACAGATCTATTCCTATATATTATTATAGTCACTACACACAGAGGGATCTATTCCTATATATTATATAGTCATTACAAACAGAGGGATCTATTCCTATATATTATATAGAGTCATTACACACAGAGGGATCTATTCCTACATATATACAGTATTGTCATTACACACAGAGGGATCTATTTCTATATATTTTATAGAGTCATTACACAGAGGGATCTATTCCTATATATTATATACAGTAGAGTCATTACACACAGAGGGATCTATTTCTATATATTATATAGAGTCATTACACACAGAGGGATCTATTCCTACATATTATATAGAGTCATTACACACAGAGGGATCTATTCCTACATATATACAGTAGAGTCATTACACACAGAGGGATCTATTTCTATATATTATATAGAGTCATTACACACAGAGGGATCTATTTCTATATATTATATAGAGTCATTACACACAGAGGGATCTATTTCTATATATTATATAGAGTCATTGCCCACAGAGGGATCTATTCCTATATATTATATTGAGTCATTACACACAGAGGGAGCTATTCCATGTGTTTATTTCTGTTAATGATTATGGCTTACAGCCAATGAAAACCCAAAAGTCATTATCCCAGAAAATTAGAATAATTACTGCAAAACACCTGCAAAGGCTTCCTGAGTGTTTAAAATGGTCCCTTAGTCTGGTTCAGTAGGCTACACAATCATGGGGAAGACTGCTGACTTGACAGATGTCCAGAAGGCAGTCATTGACACTCCACAAGGAGGGTAAGCCACAAAAGGTCATTGCTAAAGAAGCTGACTGTTCACAGAGTGCTGTATCCAAGCATATTAATGGAGAGTTGAGTGGAAGGAAAAAGCGTGGTAGAAAAAAGGTGCACAAGCAACCGGGATAACCGCAGCCTTGATAGGATTGTTAGGAAAAGGACACTCAAAAATTTGTGGGAGATTCACAAAGAACGGGGACTGCTACTTATATATAAGATAGATCTCTTAAAGAAGGGTTGAAAGACAGTAAAGCGTAGCATTGGTTTTCACCTGTTATTTTTTCTGTCCTCTGCGTGAAATACAGCAGACAACTGGCAATACCGGAGATTTCAAAAGGGACCTCCGAAAACCGTTACAGCCGGAGAGCGGAAGAAACACACACAACTGTAAATACATAATATTCCAAAAGTACAGATAACACAGAAGTAAAAGGTCAGGTGCTGAATCCCAACAGGCCATTACTTGTGTGTGCTCAGTCCTTTTAGCACATAGTACATACCTCCCAACTTTTAAAGAAGGAAAAGAGGGACAAAGTTTGCGGCGCACGTAGCGCGCCGCGGCAAATTTTTAGGCCACGCCCCCTAACCACACCCATTTCACAGTCACGCCCATATCCACTCCCCATCCACACCCATTCAGCACAAACACGCAGGCAGCCGGCGGGCCTCCAGCACGGACACGCAGGCAGCCAGCGGGCCTCCAGCACGGACACGCAGGCAGCCGGCGGGCCTCCAGCACGGACACGCAGGCAGCCGGCGGGCCTCCAGCACGGACACGCAGGCAGCCGGCGGGCCTCCAGCACGGACACGCAGGCAGCCGGCGGGCCTCCAGCACGGACACGCAGGCAGCCGGCGGGCCTCCAGCACGGACACGCAGGCAGCCGGCGGGCCTCCAGCACGGACACGCAGGCAGCCGGCGGGCCTCCAGCACGGACACGCAGGCAGCCGGCGGGCCTCCAGCACGGACACGCAGGCAGCCGGCGGGCCTCCAGCACGGACACGCAGGCAGCCGGCGGGCCTCCAGCACGGACACGCAGGCAGCCGGCGGGCCTCCAGCACGGACACGCAGGCAGCCGGCGGGCCTCCAGCACGGACACGCAGGCAGCCGGCGGGCCTCCAGCACGGACACGCAGGCAGCCGGCGGGCCTCCAGCACGGACACGCAGGCAGCCGGCGGGCCTCCAGCACGGACACGCAGGCAGCCGGCGGGCCTCCAGCACGGACACGCAGGCAGCCGGCGGGCCTCCAGCACGGACACGCAGGCAGCCGGCGGGCCTCCAGCACGGACACGCAGGCAGCCGGCGGGCCTCCAGCACGGACACGCAGGCAGCCACAGTGAGGCGGCCGGTCGCCTTCACAGACAGGCGGCCGGCCGCCTTCACAGACAGGCGGCGGGCCGCCCGCACAGAGAGGCGGCCAGCCGCCCGCAGAGAGAGGCGGCCGGCCGCCCGCACAATGAGGCGGCGGGCCGCCCGCACAGACAGGCGGCGGGGGGCGCCCGCACAGACAGGCGGCGGGGGGCGCCCGCACAGACAGGCGGCAGGGGGGCGCCCGCACAGACAGGCGGCAGGGGGGCGCCCGCACAGACAGGCGGCAGGGGGGCGCCCGCACAGACAGGCGGCGGGGGGCGCCCGCACAGACAGGCGGCAGGGGGGCGCCCGCACAGACAGGCGGCAGGGAGGCGCCCGCACAGACAGGCGGCAGGGGGGCGCCCGCACAGACAGGCGGCAGGGGGGCGCCCGCACAGACAGGCGGCAGGGAGGCGCCCGCACAGACAGGCGGCAGGGGGGCGCCCGCACAGACAGGCGGCAGGGGGGCGCCCGCACAGACAGGCGGCGGGGGGCGCCCGCACAGACAGGCGGCGGGTGGCGCCCGCACAGACAGGCGGCAGGGGGGCGCCCGCACAGACAGGTGGCGGGCCGACCGCACAGACAGGCGGCCGGCCGACCGCACAGACAGGCTCCGGCCGGGGGTGAGGGGGGAGGGAGGGAAATCAGCGCTGGGGAGATTAGTTTACTGTACCAGCAGCAGCACAGGCAGCGCTCCTCTCTATGCCACGTCTACTAGGATGGTAGGAGGGAAAAGCAGGGAGGCGGAGAGAGAGTGGGTGGGCGGAGCCCGGGAGCCGGCCGTCCCGCCCGTGGCAACGGGACAAACAACGTAAAGCGTGAAAGTCCCGCTGTATCCGGGACGGTTGGGAGGTATGCAGCATGTTAGAATGTGTACATAAGATCCCGCTGGTGGTGGCCGCAGCTTATAGGCCCCAAATCTGGTGACAGGTTCCCTTTAAAGTGAACCTGTCAGGTGCAATATGCACTCAGAGCCAGGAGCAGTTCTGGGTGTATATTGCTAATCCCTGCCTAACCGTCCCTGTATACACTAGCATAGATAAAGAGATCAAGAACAAATATTTTTAAAGATCTTATATCTTATGCTAATGAGCGCGGGGACTAGTCACAAGGGCGTTACTTCACTTGGCTAGTCGGCTCGCATAGCATGTTAGCATGTTATTACGCCCCTGTGTGAGTACTAACACGCTATATGAGCCGACTAGCCAAGTGAAGTAATGCACTTGGGACTAGTCCCCGCGCTAATTAGCATAAGATATAAGCTCTTTAAAAATACTTTTTCTATAGATGCCTTTATCTATGCTAGTGTATACAGGGACAGTTAGGGAGGGATTAGCAATATTCACCCAGAACTGCTCCTGGCTCTGAGTGCAGATTGCACCTGACAGGTTCCCTTTAAAGGGAACCTGTCACCAGAAATTTAGCAAAAAAAATAAAAGATTCCCCTCTGCAGCTCCTGGGATGAATTCTGGAAAGGTTCCTGTTGCTATTGTGCCCCCTTTGAGACCTAAAATAATACTTTATGAAGTCTTACCTTTTTGTATGCAAATCTGTTTTTATGGTCACGGGGGCGGGCTGCCTGGCGTCCGTTATTCCCCCTCCTGCCGTTGTACGCCGTCCCCCATTGCTCATTTCCATACATGAGGACGCCTTCCTCATGTAACTGTCCTCCTGAAGTTTTGTGCATGCCCAGTGCCACTCTCGCGGGAGTAAGCACTGTGCAAAGTGTGAACGCTTTTGAGGTGATTGCGCAGGCGCGAGATTATGGGCGGCGCTGTGATTGTCATCAGCAGCGTCATCCAAGTACCTGCCCATAATCTCGTGCCCGCGCTTCTCACTCTGCCTCCACCGTTATGCGCAAGCACTGGCCATATGAACCACGTTACCTATTACCATGGGCGCGAGATTATGGGCGGCGCTGTGATTGTCATCAGCAGCGTCATCCAAGTACCCGCCCATAATCTCGTGCCCGCGCTTCTCACTCTGCCTCCACCGTTATGCGCAAGCACTGGCCATATGAACCACGTTACCTATTACCATGGGCGCGAGATTATGGGCGGCGCTGTGATTGTCATCAGCAAAGTCATCCAAGTACCCGCCCATAATCTCGTGCAAGCAGTAATAGGTAACATGGTTCATATGGCCAGCACTTGCGCATAACGGTGGAGTCAGAGGGAAAAGTGCGGGCACGAGATTATGGGCGGGTACTTGGTTAACGCTGCTGATGACAATCACAGCGCCGCCCATAATCTCGTGCCTGCGCAATCACCTGAAAAAGCGTTCACATGCGCAAAACTTCGGGAGGACAGTTACATGAGGAAGGCGTCCTTGTGTATGTAAATGAGCAATGGGGGACTGCGTAAAGCGGCAGGAGGGGGAATAACGGACGCCAGACAGCCCGCCCCCGTGACCATAAAAACACATTTGCATACAAAAAGGTAAGACTTCATAAAGTATTTTTGTAGGTCTCAAAGGGGGCACAATAACAACAGGAACCTTTCTAGAAGCAGCCCAGGAGCTGCAGAGGGGAATCTTTTATTTTTATTGTGAAATTTCTGCTGACATGTTCCCTTTAACTGGTAGGGGAGCCAGGATAAAGCAGAGCTGAAGCTGTTGGGAAGCTAGGACCCAGCAGCTCTGCTCCACAGGCAGGAGACCACTGATCGGTAAGCTAATAGAAGCCTGCAGATGCCACTCTGCATAGGTTATTGTCACTGCTATCTGCAGGAGAGAGAAGTGCTGATTGCACGGTCTCCTCAGCTTCCTGACTCCCCGCGTGTCTGCAGCAGTGAGAAGCCGCACACGGGGAATCAGAGAACAGCTGCAGACAAACGCAGGCTCCGGGACTGGGGGGGGTCGGCTCTGGTGCAAGGGGGGGGGGGGGGCTCTGCTGCAGGGGGGGGTCGCTCTGCTGCAGGGGGGTCGCTCTGCTGCAGGGGGTGATTCATACCTCAGCAGCAGTCACAGGAGTAGGTGCGCGCTCGGCTCTGTAATGAATAGTAGAAGGGAGAAACAGCGAGGCGGGGCTACAGTGGGTGGGTGGAGCCGGGACAAACAGCCTCACGGGCGGGACCCGGGATCAAAGGCTCAGAAGAGGGACTGTCCCGCTGTATCCGGGACGGTTGGGAGGTATGCATAGTATTCCCCTAGTAATGAGACGAGGTAGGTCCTTCGGGCGCAGGTGACAATGACTTTTTGACCTTTATTACACCTCCTAGAGCTCATTATTGCGTCTGGTTTCAGTTCCTGGTGACCAAAACGTATTATGTACCGCACACTACTGACCTAATCTGTGCAGGAAGCCTCTGACCCCTTCCTACCCCCTCTCCCACCTCTGTCATCCACCATGCACAGATTTACTTACCCCAGGTATCAATGTAGTTAGAGGAAGGTTTGGTGAAATCTAATCACCAGTTTTAGCGACTTGATCATTTTTTTCTTTACAGCGCTTTCCATGGGGGTTAAATACTTTTTAGATTTTGCTACGTCCAACTTTAAAAATGCGGTAATACCGAATATTCTCATTTTTAATTTATATAAATTACAGAAGAGTAAGGTAATTAGAATTTTTACTTTTTTTACTTTTTTATATACTTTTAAAACATGTTTTTGTGTCGCCCTGGACAAGCCAGGGGCCACAGGTAACAACACACACACACACCCACCCCCAGCAGTTCACAGCAGACATCCCCAGTGAGACCTGATTCCTTCCCTCGGGTTCAGACAGACACACTAGGTGGGCGGAGTCAAGCAGATAGGCACGCCCACTGAGGAGTCTAGCTGGCCTGAGGCAGGAAGCAGGTCCAGACAAGTCTAGGAGAGGAAGACAGAGGAGGTCTGCAGAGAGGCAGACGCAGACAGGGGCCTAGGTTGGAGCCTAGGGCCCTCGTGCAGCAGAGAGGCAGACGGTAGTGGCCGTCTGTGTGAGCCGGGAAGACAGTCTGGTGGAACCGGAGGTAGCCGGGGCTGGGCGGTGGCCCACCGGTACTGAACCGGGGAGCCAGCTGGAAACCGGAGCGCAGGAGGAGCGTACGGAAGGTGCAGGAAAGGACTTACACTACCAACCTGGGGTCAGGGGAAAAACACCGCAGCCGTCTGTGGGACCCGTCCATCCAGCCGTTTGTTTCATCAGAGACTCCGTGTATGTTACCGGCTGAGTGAGTACCACCGTGCCGTGCGGCACAGCGCTGCCCCCGCGACCCTGCACCCCACCAGGCCCCGTAACCCGCCTGCCATCCATCCCTTCCCCCATCACCGGGCCCCGGGACAACCAACCCCCTACCCACGGAGGGGAGAAATAACAACAAAGCTGCTCCCTGTCACCGCTCCCGGGATCCCCGTCCAAAGCAGCAGTGGTGTCACCAAAATCACCACAACCGTGGGTGGCGTCACGGACAATAATCAAAAACCCCCACAATCAAAAATCCCCCTTTTCACTCACGGGCGAGGAATGCCGCTTGAGTCCCCGGGATCCGGCCCACCGCTCGAGCCACCACCGAGCAGCGGCAGTCGGACCCGAGCAGTGGGAGAGCGCAGCGTCCCCTCCTCCGCCCGCGACATTTTCAATACATTTAATTTTTTTTACGTCCATGAAAAAGAAAGAAAAAAAAAAAAAAGCGTGACTCCAATTAGAGTCAAACTATGATGGTGGACAACTGGGTCAAAACATGTCCAAAGGTCTTGTGGGGTGTTCCCGGTAAATAGCAAGTCTTGTGGGGTGTTCCTGGTATACGGCAGGCCTTCTGGGGTGTTCCTGGTATATGAAGGGTCTTGTTTGGTGTTCCCGGTATACGGCAGGTCTTGCGGGGTGTTTCTGGTATACGGCAGGCCTTGTGGGGTGTTCCCGGTATACGGCAGGCCTTGTGGGGTGTTCCCAGTATACAGCAGGCCTTGTGGGGTGTTCCCAGTATACAGCAGGTCTTGTGGGGTGTTTCCGATATACGACAGGTCTTGTGGGGTGTTTCCGATATATGGCAGGTCTTGTGGGGTGTTTCTGGTATACGGCAGGCCTTGTGGGGTGTTCCCGATATATGGCAGGCCTTGTGGGGTGTTCCCGGTATACGGCAGGCCTTTTGGGGTCTTCCCGGTATGGCAGGTTTTGAGGGGTGTTCCCAGTGTCGCGGGCGGCGGGGCGCTGCGCTCGCTAACTCTCGGGTCCGGCGCTGCTGCTGCTGCTCGAGCGGTGGGCCGGATCTGGGGACTCGAGCGGCGCTCCTCGCCCGTGAGTGAAAGGGGTAGTTTGGGTTTGGGAATTTAGTCCGTGACGCCACCCACGGGTTGTGGTGAGGTTGGGGCACCATCGCTGCTGGTGACGGGGATCCCGGGAGCGATGGTAGGGAGCAGCTGGGATGTTGTTTTCCCCCTCCGTGGGTAGGGGTTGGTGGTCCCGGGGCCCAGTGAGGTGACGGGGAGACAGGGTTGGCAAGGTGCAGGGTCGCCTGGACTGCGCAGCGCGGTGCCGGATGGCATGGTTGTACTCACTCAGCCACAAATGTACACAAAGTCTCTGGTAAACCAAATGGCTGGATGGACGGGTTCCGCAGCCGGCTGCTGTAGCTTCTCCCGGACAGTTGGTGATGGCTGCCTTTCCCTGCACCTTTGTGTATGTTCGGTCCCGATGGCTTCCCACCGGTAACCCGCTCCCCAGCGTGTATATGTGCCGGAGGAGCCCTTTTGCCCGCAGGCTCTGGCCCTTGGAACTCTAGCTGTGGCGTTAGCTGTATTTCTTTCTACTGGTCGGACGGTTGCCTTCAATCAGGTCTTGGCTGTTAGGAAACCCCTGGGGTTCCGGTCACTGACGGATTTGACCTCTAATGGTGACTCCAAGCCTGGTCGGGGTCCGTAGGCCCTGCCTGTGTGTGCTGGCTTCACTTTGCTCCCCGGTTCGGTACCGGCGGGCCACCGCCCGTCCCCGATCCTACGGATCCGCGTTGATCTGCCTCTCCTGCAGACGGCCACCACCGTCTGCCAACCTTGCTCTTAGTGCCCGGGCCACACACCCGGACACGGTCAGTTTACTCCTCCACTTCTACTTCACTCCTCTCTCCTTCACTTCCCTAACTGCACTCTCTTCCTTTTCCCGCCTCCAGGACTGTGAACTCCTCAGTGGGCGGGGCCAACCGCCTGGCTCCGCCCCAACTGGTGTGGACATCAGCCCCTGGAGGGAGGCAACAAGGATTTTGTGTCTGGCTGATGTGCCTGTCTCGGGGAGGGGGTGTGTGTTGCAGTACCTGTGACGACCTGGCTAGTCCAGGGCGCCACAACAGTATACAGAAACAAAAGGGGGCATAAGAGATTTAATATTTTAAAAAGTATATATGTTTTATTTTATATTCAAATAAAAAGTGTCACAAGACTCCACACTAATTAAGGTACTCAGACAGGGATTCGAACCGGCTTGATCTGTGTGGAACCTGTCGAAAATGGAAAACAGCCAAGAGTCAGTGTACATGTTCCTGTACTACCAAAAATACGAGGGGTCTATATTGAACAGTTTTTATCTGAAAGTAGCGGTTTGGAGGGAGTATGGGTTCTAAAAAGATGGTGAGTGGGAAGAGACAATTCCAGAGGAAACACCTGAGGAGGGTACCTGTAAGTAAAAGGTGTGCAAGTTAGTCTGTAGTGCTGGAAAATGCACCTTGTTGTATCTTTGAAAGGGCAACATACCAATGGGTACCTTGTGCAGAACACAATAGGATTTTTGCATGTGATTGAGCAATACGGATATTAAGGCTACCCTGTAATGAGTAAGAGCACAATGATAGTCCTAGGTTATACACTGTGAGAACTTACCTTTCTGGATGGTAAGTCCTGTTGGAACAGCAAAATGTAACGTGTTATAGGTGGATGATGGGGAGTGGTGGCTAGAGGAGGGCAAGTTGGAGTACTGCATTAGTAGGGCTGTAAACTTTTGTATCTTGTGGGGAATTGAGTGGAGTATGTTGGAGCCTGATGGAGCAGTCCGGGATAGCTAGGTCAGGTGGTCAGCCGGTAGCTGGCTCAGACGTCCTGAGTCTTACCTATCCTTCAGATGGTCGTGGGGATGGCTGGTCAGTCCGGAGTATGGTCAGCTCACGTGATGAGCAGCAGCACCGATGGAGGCGGCGTAGAGGGCCGAGCGGAAGATGACGGGAGGTCCTGGCTGGAAAGTCTCACTTGCGCATGCTCAGGAGTGGATGACGTCACTGGGCCAGAGCGGGAAAATGTGCAAGAATACACCAGTACAAACAATCCAATGCGTTTCAAAGGATGGCACTTGTGTACTGAATCGCTTTATATAGCCTCCTAAAAAGAAAATCAGCTGCAGCAGTTACAAAATGGACCGCCCTGTGGCATCAACATAAATATCTGGGGATATACTGGATGTATGTGTACTGCCCTGCGCTTGGCTGCAGCCGAGCCGCTCAGATCCGGGCTCGTGTGTCGGTGGCTCAAGTGTCTCCGGACCGGGGGTCACGTCGCTCTGTAAAGGGGGCTGGCGTGTCGAGTGGGGGTTTTGGATTATATTTAGAGTTCGTGATGCCACCCATGGGTTGTGGTGAATGTAGGCACCACCGCTGCCATTAACTGGGCACCCCGGGGGAGGTGTTGGGGGAAGCTTGTAATGTTAACCCCTCCGTGGGCAGGGGATGGTGGCCCCGGGACCCGGTTGGTGTAGTGCAGTGTCGGTGCACGGCCCGCGGGCCCAGTAGTACTCACTCGAACAAACACACGGGAGTCTCTGGTAAACCAAACGGTGGATAGTCAGTGCCCGCAGCCGGTCGCTTCGGTCCCCAAACGGTTGATGGTGTCCGTCTTCTCCTGCACCTTTTTGTAAGATTGGACAACCACGCTTCAGCGACGGGAGTCCCGCTCACCGGCGTGTACGTCGGGAGAGCCCGTTGCCCGCAGACGCTGGCCCGGTGGATCTTTGTCCCTTGGCGGTGGCCGTTATCTGGAATCGGTGGGCTGTTGCCTTCTTTCGGGACTTTGGGTGGGAAAGGACCTAAAGTCCAGACCTCAATCAGTTAATTAACGGGGACCGGTAGATTCGGGACCGCATTTCAGGGTCTGAGTACCCCCACTGTGCTCCGGTTTCCAGCTGCTTCCCAGGTTCGGTACCCGCGGGCCACTACCCTGTCCCAGCTGCCTACAGTTCCACCAGGACTGTCTTCCTCCTGCAGACGGCCACCACCATCTGCCTCCTGGTCACAGTGCCCGGGCTCCTACCCAGGGCACAAACAGATTTTTACTCCTCTTAACTCCTCTCCCTAACTGATCTGCTTCACTTCACTCCTCAGACTGATCTGAACTTGAACTTCCTGCCTCTGGGCATGTGAACTCCTGGGGGGGGCGTGGCCAACCGCCAAGCTCCGCCCCCATGATGTGGACATCAAACCCAGAGGGAGGTAATCAGGGTTTATTAGGGTGGCTGCTGACACCTTATTTGGGGATTGGCGTAGTGCATGGGGCTATCTGTGACTACCTGGCTAGTCCAGGGTGTCACATATGGGATTTACCCAGACTATATAGGGAAAGTAAAGCAATTTTATGAAAAGTGGAAATAATGCAAATAATTGTGGGAGTTTTAGGGTATTGTATATAAATAAAAAAATTACAGTTAAAAATAAGAAAAAAAAATAAAAAGGAAAGTAAAAGGTAGGGATTATACATAAATATGGGGTGTACGGCATACTGTTAAGGCTCAGATGCTCGCAATGTGGGGGAAAGCAGATAAAGTAAACATAAATGTAAATATGAATGCAGACGAAAAATGGCTGGAGTGGGGAGTAGGTGTAAAAATATGGAAAAAAAATTGCTACTGGAGGGGGAATGGGAAAAAGGGGGAGGAATAAAAGGTAGGTGGGAAAATATATATCAAAATGAGAATGGAAAATGAGATGGGTATCAAGGGAGGAGTTAGGGGGGGAATGTATTGATGGAATGGTTCAATTAGGGTGAAATTTATTAAAAGGTGAAAATCTCAAAATCCAAATTAAGCCCTTTAGGAGCGAGAGAGTGTCCAGTACAAAAATCCACCTTGATTCAATGCGTGACATCTGCTATAGGAAACTGCCACCTCTCCAATTAGGTTGGATTTGCTGGAGGCCAAAGAATTGCAGTAGTATTCTTGACGGAGCAATGGTGGAACTCCAAAAAGTGTTGAGAAAGAGGCTGACCCTTAACCTCTTTATGATCGCCTTACAGATTAAAGCAGCAGGAAAGGGTACTTATACTTATTCAAAACCCCCCTTTTAAAACAGCAGCAAGAAAAAGTACATAGCACCCCCCAGCGTCTGAATATCTCTGGGGTTTCAGCTACCAGTGGTAGCCAAGACCCTGGAAATCACTATTCGGGCTATTTTGGACCAGGCAGTAATATGTAGCAATAGATATTTAGATCCTTCACTGTCAACTCTTTAGCAGGCACTGACAAGTAGCTATCCCTATATCTATCATGAAATGCCGATTTGTGGCACACAGCTTTCCCTACACTGCACGTCCCTATTCTACACTATCGCTGTCCTATCTAGCTCAACTACCAAGCATTATACCCCTAGCTCAAGTAACTGTCTAGCAGCCTCACCGGCAGCACCGGTGAAAGTGTCGCGGGCGGGGAGGAGGGGTGTCAGCACTGCGTTCACCCCTCTGCTCAGGTCCGGCTGCTGCTGCTCAGTGGTGGCTCGAGCGATGGGCCGGATCCCGGGGGTCTCGAGCGGCGCTCCTCGCCCGTGAGTGAAAGGGGATTGGGTTTTTGGATATAGTCTATTGTCCGTGACGCCACCCACGGTTGTGGTGATTTGTTGACACCACCGCTGCTCTGTATGGGGATCCCGGGAGTGATGATGTGGAGCAGCCAGTTGTTGTGTTGCCCCTCCATGGGTAGGGCTTGGTGATCCCGGGGCCCAGTGATGAGGTAGGAGATGCAGGGCTTGGTGGGCGCAGGGACACGGGGGCAGCACTGTGCCTTGCGGCACTGTGGTACTCACTCAGCCTGAGACGATGACACAGTTCTCGGTAAAACACACGGCTGGAAAGACGGTTCCCACGGACGGCTGCACTTGCTTTCCCCAGAAGGTGACGGTGACGGTCCCTCTGTCCTGCACCTATGTTGATGATGGTTGCGATGGGTTCCCACCGGTAACCCGCTCCCCGGCTTGGATATGGGCCGGAGGAGCCCTACTTTGCCCGCAGGCGCTGGCCCTGAGAAACTGGTGCCCTGGCGGTGGCGGTGTCTCTCTTCAATGGTTGGACTGTTGCCTTCAATGGGGACTTGGTTGTTTGGAGACAGACGTCCCCTTCACTGACGGATTTGGCAAATTATGGCGACTCCTAGCCTTGCCGGGGTCCGAGAGGCCCCTGCCCTGGTGCTGACTGTCCTTCGTATACTGCTCCAGACCACCGGGTCACCACCCGTCCGCGGTCCTTCCAGCAACCTCCGAGAAGTCACCCCTCTAGACAGTCACCGCCGTCTGCCGACCTTGCTGTCACTGTCCGGGCACACAGCCGGACTCTCTTCAGGCTTTACAAACTCCTCAGCTCCTCTACCACTTCACTTCCTTCTACTTTGAACTTCCACTTCTATCTTGGCTCCACACTCAAGCTCTCCCTGAGCTGACTGCCTGGTTCTTCCCGCCTCCAGAGCTGTGAACTCCTCGGTGGGCGGAGCCAACCGCCTGGCCCACCCCCTGGTGTGAACATCAGCCTCTGGAGGAAGGCAACAAGGATTTTTGGGTTAGCTGTATGTGCCTAACTGGGGTGTAGGGTGTGGTGGTGTGATGACCTGTGACCCCTGGCTTGCCCAGGGCGTCACAAAAGCACCTTTCCTAATGTTGAACATGGTGCCGACCACTTACACTGAGCATAAACCAAAGGGTCTGTGCATCACAGTCTCTACAAGGGAGCCCGTCCAGGTGTCCGCTCCCACCGGTGTCACTTGATAGTCCGGACTCTGCCTCCGTGCACAATTTTAGTTGTCTGTTGTGGCCCCTTGGCATGAAGCTGTTGGGGCCTCGCTACCTGTGTGTAGGGCAACTGTGCTCTTGATAGCTGGCACTTGGGATTTCAGTTGGGTTGATTTTTATGGAGAACCCTATCCCCCGTCTGCAACCCAACCTTGGTCTCGTTCTCTGGGAGCTACTACTCCCAGCTCCTCACTCTTTGAGGGCTACTCTCAACTCTCCTCTTTCAGCTCCCCAGGAGCCACCACTCCAGCTCCTCTCACGCTGAGAGCTCACATTCTTCTCACTCCCACCAGTCTGCCTGACCCCTAGGTGGGTGGCCCTACTCCAGCTTGACCACCTCACTGGTGTGTCTGACAGGTTTGATGTGAGGTATGGTTGGGATTTGTAGTGCTGATGGTATGACACCGGTTATTGTGAACCTGGAACAATGAGGGTTGGGTCCTGCCCCCTGGGGGACAGTATGCAGTTCCCTGTAGCACCCTGATATAGTCAGGGGCGCTACAGATGTTTACCGCGCCGTGATTGGCTGCAGGAACGTCCACAAATAAAGTTAAGAAAAAAATTGCGCCGCAAACTTCTGGCTTCTCCCCACCCCCTCCACACATAAACATATCCCCCATTCATCATACAGCACCACAATCCTATCCAAAAGCAAATCATGTTAGTAGAAAAGCATGTTTTTAAAACGGGATCCGTGATTGAACAAAACCGAACATTGCCGACTTGAGGAGAAAGGGCTCACTGTTACGTCACCGCCGGAGTCTGCTCCAGCGACTTCTGCTCCGATCGCCAGGCGACGCCGTGTTCCTGCCGTGGATGGTGCTGGTGATGGGAGAGGAGTCGATGCCAGCGGCACCGGTGGGCGCAGGCTCCGATCATCCACTGGGCAGGGTTATCTTGGGATCTGCAGCACCACTGGCTGACTGTGGGTGACATGTGTCTTCCAGCTGAAGTTGCCAGCGTTCAGCTACAGCCAATGGGAAGACACCACACCCTTCTTATTCCCCCTCCTGTCACACGACCACTGCCAGAGATAGTTCTGATTTTCCTGGCTCCTGTTACGTCCTATTCTGTTTAGTGATTCCTGTGTGCTGACTTCTGCGTGTTTTCTGACTACCCTTCTGCCTACTGTTTTGTACCTCGCTGCCCGATCCGGATTTGACCTCTACTATGTTTGCTGACTACGTCATTGCCTGCCGATTCTGTCCCTGTTCCACAATTCCTGGTTTGACCCTGCCTGACTACTACTCTCATCGGACTGCAGCCTTTCACAGGTAGTGATCACCAAGGCCCTGTGTAATTCCAAATTCCTGTATATGGGTTAAAGGGTTTCAGGGTTCTGGGGGTCCTGCTTGGTGAGTGGCTTCCCTCTAGCTTCCCCATTACAGCCCATCTGAGTCTGTGGATCCAGGCAGGCGTTACACTCACGTTTCCAAACAATCAGGCTAAGGCTCATACCGAATTTGAAATTGGCTAACCTTTATTGAGCAGGTTCACTCATCTCTACTGGGCACAAGGTGCAAGCACTAAAATGTACTGGGCACAACAAGGACTTATTTGCAATTTTTAATTCTGCAATATTCACTGCGTTGGACACCATGCGTGTTTTCTAGAGAATAAAAAGTCACTACACCCATAGATTAATTCCCAGAGGGGTGTGAATTGCAAAAATGTGGTCACTTGAGATTTCTTCTGTTCTGGCACTTAGGGGATCTGCAAATGGAGTCCCCACACTATTCTGGAAAATATGTGCTCCAAAGATCAAATTACGCTCCTTCCCTCCTAAGCCCTGTGGTGCGACCAAACAGTACTGTACAGTCACATGTGGGGTATTGCCACACTTAGGAGAAATTGTGTAACACGTTGTGGGGCCTTTTTTTTTTACCTATTCCCTTATGAAAATTGGAAATCTGGGGTTAAAAAAACCCCATTTCAGTGGTAAAAATTTGATTTTGATTATTTTTTGTTCACCGCCCAATAGTATAAAAATGTCTTTGTGATTGCTAACTACCCTGTCTGCCCTAGTCCACCCCCCCTGTGGGAAGGCACCTTACTGTTGTAAGTGTGTGTTTTGTGAAGGCACCAGCAGTTAACTCCCTCTTCACCCGGGATAGATATTACCCCATAAAAGTGGTGTAATTCCCTGTGGCGCCTGAAGCCCAGGGGCGCCACACTTTTCTGCAAAGGGGATATGCCAACTGCATAATATTGAAGGGAGGATGGATGGGGTTATGTATCGCGAGATTTTGGCCAACAACCTCCTTCCCTCAGTAAGAGCATTGAAGATGGGTCGTAGCCGTGTCTTCCAGCATGACAGTGACCCGAAACACACAGCCAGGGCAACTAAGGAGCGGCTCCGTAAAAAGCATCTCAAAGGTCCTGGAGTGGCTCAGTCAGTCTCCAGACCTGAATGCAATAGAAAATTTTAGAAGGAGCTGAAACTCGTGACAGCCCCGAAACCTGAAAAACTAAAAAAGATCTGTATGTAGGAGTGGGCCGAAATCCATGATGCAGGGTGTGCAAACATGGTCAAGATCTACAGGAATTATCTGACCTCTGTAACTGTATTATTTTCTAAAAAGTCAAAAGTTTCTTCCATTTCATTAGTAATTGGTCCCATTGTCCTTACACTGTGTGTCTTGGGTGAAACGTTTAGGATCTCCTTCCACAAGCTTCTCACAATAGTTGGTGGAATTTGGGCCCATTCCTCCTGACATCTAGTGTACCTGAGCCATGTTTGTAGGTCGTCTTGCTCGCACCAGCCTTTTCAGCTTTGCCCATACATTTTCACTAGGATTGAGATTAGGGCTTGTGATGGCCACTCCAAAACACTGACTTTGTTATCCTTAAGCCACTTTGTACCCAGTGTGGCAGTAGCTTCGGGACATTGTCCATGTGGAAGACCCATTTCAGCCCAAGCTTTAAGTTCCTGGCTGATGTCTTGAGATGTTCTTCAGTATTGCCACATAATCCTCTTTCTTCATGATGCCATCTATTTTGTGAAGTGAATGAGTCCCTCCTGCAGCAAAACAACCCCACAACATGATGCTGCCGCCCGCGTGTTTCACAGTTTGGATGGTGTTCTTAGGCTTCAAAGCTTCTCCCATTTTCCTCCAAACGTAACAATGGTCATTATGGCAAATAGTTCAATTTTAGTTTTTTTGTCCACAGGGCATGTCTTCAAATGTTAAGGTATTTGTTCCTGTGTGCATTTGCAAACATTAATCTGGCTTATGATTCTTTTGGAGTAATGGCTTCTTCCTGGCAGAGCGGCCTTTCAGCCCATGTTGATACAGGACTCGTTTCACTGTGGATAATGACACAATCTTACCAGCTTCCGCCAGCATCTTCATAAGGTCTTTTGCTTTTGTTCTTGGATTGATCTGCACATGTCTGACCAAAGCACATTCATCTCTGGTACACAGAACCCGTCTCCTTCCTGAGCGGTATGATGGCTGGACATTCCTATCTTGTTTGTACTTGTGCATAATTGTTTGTACAGATGAACAAGGCACCTTCAGGTATCTGGAAATTGCACCCAGAGATGAAAAAGACTTGTGCAAGTTTTCAATTCTCTTCCTGAAATCTTGGCTGATTTCTTTTGTCTTTCCCATGATGCTACACAAAGAAGCCGTGTGTATCAGGTGCGCATTAAAATACATCCACAGGGGTGTGTCTAATTAACTCAGATGTTGCCAATAAACCTATCAGAAGCTTCCAAAGACTTGACCTCATCATATGGGCTGTCCCATATTGTTTAAAGGCATAGTACTCTCAGTGTTTGTAAAGTTTTGACTTTGCAGAAAGTAATAAAAATTCCTGAAAACATTCTCTCTCTCTCATTATTCTGGCATTTGGCAAATATAAATAATTTTGGTTCCTCATTGACATAAAATGAGAAAGATTTATTCTGATTTCATGTCAGATAGTGAGAAAAACCTGCAGATGTGTCTTTATAGAGAGATGAGGGAAAAACCTGCAGATGTGTCTCTATAGAAAGCTGAAAGAAAACCTGCAGATGTGTCTGTATAGAGAGCGGAGTGAAAAACCTGCAGATGTGTCTGTATAGAGAATCGAGGGAAAAACCTGAAGATGTGTCTGTATAGAGAATCGAGGGAAAAACCTGAAGATATGTCTGTATAGAGAGCGGAGGGAAAAACCTGCAGATGTGTCTCTATAGAGAGCTGAAAGAAAACTTGAAAATGTGTTTTTATAGAGATCGGAGGAAAAAACCTGTAGACATGTCTTTATAGAGAGTGGAGGGAAAAACCTGCAGACGTGTCTTTATAGAGAGCGGAGGGAAAAACCTGCAGATGTGTCTTTATGGAGAGGGGAGGGGAAAACCTGCAGATGTGTATTTATACAGAGCGGACAGAAAACCTGCAGATGTGTCTTTATAGAGAGCAGAGGGAAAAACCTACAGATGTGTCTGTATAGAAAGCGGAGGGAAAAACCTGCAGATGTGTCTGTATAGAGAGTGGAGGGGAAAACCTGCAGATGTGTCTGTATAGCGAGCGGAGGGGAAAACTTGCAGATGTGTCTGTATAGAGAGCGGAAAGAAAACCTGCAGATGTGTCTGTATAGAAAGCGGAGGGAAAAACCTGCAGATGTGTCTTTTTAGATAGTGGATGGAAACTTCTGGTTTCAACTGTATATGTGTGTCACATACTCTGTATGTAACCTCCACATTTATAAATCTCGGCAGCACAGACCAGAGTTGATAGGTGTAAACATTTCGCAATCTCCCAACGAATGAGTAAAATGCGCTCATTCATCGGTGATTGGATTGTTTCCAGCAGAACAGAAATGCTCGTTGTCAGCAGCACATCGCCCGATCAGACTGCAGAAGAGCTGCCGATAACATGATCCTGCAGGGGACAGATCGATCTATAGTGATCGTCCTGCACCCATCATTCTTCATCACCCTGTGTAAAATAGTGTGCAGGATGGGCCGTCCTCCTCAACAAACACCAGCCATTACTATTCACAAAACTCATCTTTTCCTGTTTTGTACAGACAATGGGAGAGAAATGAGACACAGGAACTGAGCGCTCAGCTCCACATCACAGCTCCATTGTTCACACCCTGGTCCTGGTAACACAATGTCACCTCATATCAATGGCCTCCTGGGGCTATGTGTATTGGGAGACAATTGGGAATGAAGTTAGTAATGGACTGAGTGCTGCAAAAGGCACAAACACACAGTGGACAAAAATCAGCATCATCATGTGGAGTAAATGTATAATCTACAACAGTGCAATGGTCATCTGCCTATCATCTATCTACACTACCGAGCAAAAGGGTAACAATGTTTTGTATTTTTTTTCACTTCCCAGCTCCATCTCTCACCATCCTCTACAGCTTTGTGCGTGAGACTACATTCATTTTATAGACAATCATCTTGGCTATCTCATACATAAATGTGACTTGCTGCTATTTAACATATGATTAGTTATGCAGATTCTTGTCATGTCACTGCATTGTTACTGTTTTGCTCCTAAAAATCAAAATTTTAATTTTTATTGTTTTGTAAATCCAACTTTAGCTCTTTCTGGGCTCTCCACCAGATTCAAGCATATCTCCACCAAAATCTGCTCCCAGATCTCTTCTCCACGTTCCGAGTGTTGGTGTATACTGGTCAGGTCTCTTCTCTATGTTCCCAGTGTTGGTTTATACTGGTCAGGTCTCTTCTACACATTCCCAGTGCTGGTGTATACTGGTCAGGTGTCTTCTACACATTCCCAGTGTTGGTGTATATTGGTCAGGTCTCTTCTCCAGGTTCCCAGTGTTGGTGTATACTGGTCAGGTCTCTTCTCCATGTTACCAGTGTTGGTGTATACTGGTCAGGTCTCTTCTCCACGTTCCGAGTGTTGGTGTATACTGGTCAGGTCTCTTCTCTATGTTCCCAGTGTTGGTTTATACTGGTCAGGTCTCTTCTACACATTCCCAGTGCTGGTGTATACTGGTCAGGTCTCTTCTCCAGGTTCCCAGTGTTGGTGTATACTGGTCAGGTCTCTTCTCCACGTTCCCAGTGTTGGTGTATACTGGTCAGGTCTCTTCTCCACGTTCCCAGTGTTGGTGTATACTGGTCAGGTCTCTTCTCCATGTTCCCAGTGTTGGTGTATACTGGTCAGGTCTCTTCTCTATGTTCCCAGTGTTGGTTTATACTGGTCAGGTCTCTTCTACACATTCCCAGTGCTGGTGTATACTGGTCAGGTGTCTTCTACACATTCCCAGTGTTGGTGTATACTGGTCAGGTTTCTTCTCCACGTTCCCAGTGTTGGTGTATACTGGTCAGGTCTCTTCTCCACGTTCCCAGTGTTGGTGTATACTGGTCAGGTCTCTTCTCTATGTTCCCAGTGTTGGTTTATACTGGTCAGGTCTCTTCTACACATTCCCAGTGCTGGTGTATACTGGTCAGGTGTCTTCTACACATTCCCAGTGTTGGTGTATACTGGTCAGGTTTCTTCTCCACGTTCCCAGTGTTGGTGTATACTGGTCAGGTCTCTTCTCCAGGTTCCCAGTGTTGGTGTATACTGGTCAGTTCTCTTCTCCACGTTCCCAGTGTTGGTGTATACTGGTCAGGTCTCTTCTCCATGTTCCCAGTGTTGGTGTATACTGGTCAGGTCTCTTCTCCATGTTCCCAGTGTTGGTGTATACTGGTCAGGTCTATTCTCCACATTCCCAGTGTTGGTGTATACTGGTCAGGTCTCTTCTACACGTTTCCAGTGTTGGTGTATACTGGTCAGGTCTCTTCTCCACGTTCCCAGTGTTGGTGTATACTGGTCAGGTCTCTTCTCCTTGTTCCCAGTGTTGGTGTATACTGGTCAGGTCTCTTCTCCATGTTCCCAGTGTTGGTGTACACTGGTCAGGTCTCTTCTCCACATTCCCAGTGTTGGTGTATACTGGTCAGGTCTCTTCTCCATGTTCCCAGTGTTGGTGTATACTGGTCAGGTCTCTTCTCCACATTCCCAGTGTTGGTGTATACTGGTCAGGTCTCTTCTCCACGTTCCCAGTGTTGGTGTATACTGGTCAGGTCTCTTCTCCACGTTCCCAGTGTTGGTGTATACTGGTCAGGTCTCTTCTCCACATTCCCAGTGTTGGTGTATACTGGTCAGGTCTCTTCTCCACATTCCCAGTGTTGGTGTATACTGGTCAGGTCTCTTCTCCACATTCCCAGTGTTGGTGTATACTGGTCAGGTCTCCTCTCCATGTTCCCAGTGTTGGTGTATACTGGTCAGGTCTCTTCTCCACGTTCCCAGTGTTGGTGTATACTGGTCAGGTCTCTTCTCCACATTCCCAGTGTTGGTGTATACTGGTCAGGTCTCTTCTCCACATTCCCAGTGTTGGTGTATACTGGTCAGGTCTCTTCTCCACATTCCCAGTGTTGGTGTATACTGGTCAGGTCTCTTCTCCACATTCCCAGTGTTGGTGTATACTGGTCAGGTCTCTTCTCCACGTTCCCAGTGTTGGTGTATACTGGTCAGGTCTCTTCTCCACGTTCCCAGTGTTGGTGTATACTGGTCAGGTCTTTTCTCCACATTCCCAGTGTTGGTGTATACTGGTCAGGTCTCTTCTCCATGTTCCCAGTGTTGGTGTATACTGGTCAGGTCTCTTCTCCATGTTCCCAGTGTTGGTGTATACTGGTCAGGTCTCTTCTCCACGTTCCCAGTGTTGGTGTATACTGGTCAGGTCGCTTCTCCACATTCCCAGTGTTGGTGTATACTGGTCAGGTCTCTTCTCCATGTTCCCAGTGTTGGTGTATACTGGTCAGGTCTCTTCTCCATGTTCCCAGTGCTGGTGTATACTGGTCAGGTCTCTTTTCCACGTTCCCAGTGTTGGTGTATGCTGGTCAGGTCTCTTCTCCATGTTCCCAGTGTTGGTGTATACTGGTCAGGTCTCTTCTTCACGTCCCCAGTGTTGGTGTATACTTGTCAGGTCTCTTCTCCACGTTCCCAGTGTTGGGGTATACTTGTCAGGTCTCTTCTCCACGTTCCCAGTGTTGGTGTACACTGGTCAGGTCTCTTCTCCACGTTCCCAGTGTTGGTGTATACTGGTCAGGTCTCTTCTCCACGTTCCCAGTGTTCGTTTATACTGGTCGGCTCTCTTGGGGATCTGTACAGCTCTTTCTTCATCTCTACCTACAAGTGTTGGATTGGGTTGAGGTCTGGGGACTGTGGGGACAATCCAGCTCCTCTACTTCATTGTCATTGAACCACTTCTTCCCCATTCTCGCTGTATGCTTTGGGTCTTTGTCCTGCTGTAACACTATGTCGTCCACCAAAGTAGAAATTTTGGGGCTAAATGTAAAATGTTATGAGTGGCAGAAAATTATTGTATCATAAAACAATGCAAAAATTATTTGAATATCCAAACGAGAAAAAAATGCAACAACTGTTGAATATGTGCATATTCATGATCAAAGCGTAAATGATCTGGTCTTGAACTGGGTAACAAGTCCATCCATCCTATTTTTCACATCTGTTCATGAATTTTCCTTACACACGAAAATATATCCTTGAGAGTGAAAATAGATCACATTACATACAAAATAATACTGTTATTAAATAACACCACAGGGAAAGCTGTATGGCGACCCATGGGAAAATCAAATGAAAAACCGGAGAAATAGTGGAAACTATTGCAAAATAACTTGGAAATTTATGAATTGACAAAAAGAGTGACAAAAATAGATAATAAATATCTCAAAAACTGTGTTACAAAGGCGACAGATCATTGGCACAACAATACATAGACATACGATTACAGGCAGCCAAAGGGCAATTACATGTCATATAGTTAAAGTGCAAAATAGCCAAAGGCAAAATGTAAACAGACACATAACATAGCTCAATTTAAGGAAAATGGTGTTGCCATGTAGAGGTGTGTATATGGTGTATATAGAGGCAAACACTCTATTGTTGTAACTGTAAACAGTATACTGTATATTAAGGACGCTAGAACCAATAAAATCAACAATTCTTGTAGCTGTGCTAGTTGAAATAAATAAGATGTCATCATGTAACTCCATCCCAGGATGAGATCAAAATGGTAAGACACATAGATAAAAAAAAATGTCAACACATACAATATTTACATTAGTTGGAACAATGTTGAAGCCCATTGCGGTGCCACACGATTATTTATAAAAATTGGCCCCAAAAAGAAAGCAATTGTTAATTGGAAGTAATCCCAATAGAGTGAGTATAAAATGTATATACAGTGTGTCCAGCCGTATCCTGTCCACCGCCATTAACTTGAGAACGGTGGCAGCTATAGGCATAGAAGTGGTGTCTAGGTATAGTAAAGTAGCCATGCACTATGCAATGAAACCACCTATAGCGCCACCTGGTAGAAAACAACAGAGTTAGCATTTTTATTTCGAAAACGGAACGAGATAGAGAAAAAAGTGAATTACAAAGTTGTAGGGCATCATCAATTCAATACGAATCGACACCTTGCATACAGAAATGCTATGATTAGAACGTGTAAACCTCACAAGGCTGCGGACGTGAAGCGATACCTCATGGAGACCTTCCTACAAGTCATTGGGTATGGTGGCTGTGTGGAGTGGCCTCCGCTCACCTGACCGGACCCCATTGGACTTCTTTCTGTGAGGTCACATCAAACAGCAGGTGTATGCGACCCCTCCACCAACATTGCAGGAGCTACGACGACGTATCACAGATGCTTGTGCAAATGTGTCACCAACCATATTGCACAACGTGCAGCAAGATACAGTATGCTGTGCAGAGTCCAGATGTGCATTGCAGCTGACGGGGGCCACTTTGAGCATCAAAGTTAAAGGAGCGCCATATGCGTGACCAGCATTCAATGTTGGGGGAGGGGGGGGGTCATGGGTTTCATATCATAGCATTTCTGTATGCAAGGTGTCAATTCGTATTGAATTTATGATGCCCTACAACTTTGTAATTCACTTTTTTTCTCTATCTCGTTCCGTTTTCGAGATAAAAATGCTAACTCCGTTGTTTTCCACCAGGTGGCGCTATAGGTGGTTTCATTGCGTAGCGCATGGATACTTTACTATACCTAGACACCACTTCTATGCCTATAGCTGCTGCCGTTCTCAAGTTAATGGCGGTGGACAGGATATGGGTGGACACACTGTATAACAGTGGAATTAATTCATTTTATATTTTGATATATAAGGCAATACCAAATATGCTTTTTTTGTATATTATTTTCTAATTATCAAAGGGTAGAGAATGGGAGATTACATTTTTTTATATTATTGTGTTTAAAATAAACTTTTACTATTCTTTATTTATTTTTTATTCTTCTTACAGGACTTAAACCTGTGATTACTTAATTGCTTATTTAATATACTGCAATACAACCGATACTACTGTATTGCAGTATATAACTTGTAGTGAAAATTAACTTCTCCAATGAAGTATATGAAGTAAAGACACAGGGCTAAGATTCCTCAGGAACAAAGCCAGAAGCTGGTATCTGGCTATGCTTCATGACTGTAGTGGGTCATAACAGCCAGAGGGGCAGCAGGTTATAACAGCCAGAAGGGCAGCAGGTTATAACAGCCAGAGGGGCAGCAGTTTATAACAGCCAGAGGGGCAGCAGTTTATAACAGCCAGAGGGGCAGCAGGTTATAACAGCCAGAGGGGCAGCAGGTTATAACAGCCAGAGGGGCAGCAGGTTATAACAGCCAGAGGGGCTCTTCTAAATACTAATGATTTGCAATGGCTCAGTGGGGGTGCATAATATTGATTGAAACTCTGTCCATTGCTTTTGCTGTATCCAGGGAAAGGTTTTTTACTGAACTCATTACAGCTCCTACATTTTGCGCTTTCTCTGATGAATACTGCTCAAGGGTTCTAAAATGCAGATGAGCTGCAAATATACATAACAAATAATTTTCTTCCTCTGAAGATGAAAGCTTTTACCTGCTTCTTCTCACTACCACCAACTATTAAGGACAAAGGCAGGAGCACAGCACCCACCTCATGCCCCACACAGCTAAAGACTTTTCAGCAGAAATACTATCACTTTTGTTTAACTTATATGTCAATAAAGACAAGGGGAAAAAAAGACAAGGGGGGAAAAAAGACAAAGGGAAAAAAAGACAAACAGGAAAGAAAAGACAAGCGGAAAAAAAGGCAAGGGAGGAAAAAAAAGACAAGGGGAAAAAAAGGCAAGGGGGGAAAAAAAGACAAGGGGAAAAAAAAAGACAAGGGGAAAAAAAGACAAGGGGGAAAAAAAAGACAAGGGGAAAAAAGACAAGGGGAAAAAAAGACAAGGGGGAAAAAAGACAAGGGAAAATGAAAGACAAGGGAAAATAAAAGACAAGGGAAAATAAAAGACAAGGGGAAATAAAAGACAAGGGGAAATAAAAGACAAGGGGAAAAAAAGACAAGGGGAAAAAAGACAAGGGGGAAAAAAAGACAAGGGGGAAAAAAGACAAGGGGGAAAAAAAGACAAGGGGAAAAAAGACAAGGGGGAAAAAAAGACAAGGGGGAAAAAAGACAAGGGGAAATAAAAGACAAGGGGAAAAAAAGACAAGGGGAAAAAAGACAAGGGGGAAAAAAAGACAAGGGGGAAAAAAAGACAAGGGGGAAAAAAGACAAGGGGGAAAAAAGACAAGGGGGGGAAGACAAGGGGGGAAAAAAGACAAGGGGGAAAAAAGACAAGGCGGGGAAAAAGACATGGGGGGAAGACAAGGGGAAATAAAAGACAAGGGGGAAAAAAGACAAGGGGGAAAAAAAGACAAGGGGAAAAATAGGAAAATAAAGAAGAAAAAAAAGAGAAAGGAAAAGAAAAAAAAAAAAGCAAAAAAAAAAAAAGCAATTTTCCTGAGAAAAATGACAAAAAGACTTCAAGGTTACCACCAAATATCTCTTGAAGAAGAAAAAAAAAAAAAAAAACAGAGGCAGCACAGATAGATATTTTCACCTAGTGGTTTGCGTTGGGGTGTTGTGTATTGGGGTGTTTGGATGTTGTGGCACAGTTGGTGCAGGGTGCGGTCTCAGACACGGCCCAGGGCCCTGCCTGATGTACATATGAATGTGGCAGGTCCATGTAATGTGGATTTTACCTGCGGTCACCATCATTAGTGTCTGTAATGAACACAAGTCTTTCCTTATCACTATTGTGCAGATCAATGAGCTCAGCATCTCCACTCCGGGAGGAAGGGGGGGTTGGGGGCACGTCTGGAGGTCTATAATATACTGTGGATCCTGTGAGGAAAGAGTTAACTAAAATTGAAAAGATAGACACCCACGCCGCTTGCAAAGAGCACAGACTGACCCATCTAGCTTCAGATGCTGAGAAAAACCAAGGCCAGATAAACTTATAGGGTAAGTTCACACAGTGCGTTTTTCGCTGCGTTTTTCGGGTACGTTTTTGGCCTCAAAACTGCATGACTTTGCTTCCCCAGCAAAGTCTATGAGATTTCATTTTTGCTGTCCACACACAACTTTTTTTTTAAGCTGCGTTTTTGAGCTTAAAAAAAAAATGGTCATGTCAATTCTTTCCTGCGTTTTTCTGCGTTTTCCCCCTATGCAATGCATTGGAAAAACGCAGAAAAACGCAGAGATCAAAAACGCAGCAAAACGCAGCCAAAAAACGCACCAAATCGTGGCAAAAACGCATGCGTTTTTGACGCTTTTTTTTGCCGTAGGTGCGTTTTTAGCGGACAAAAACGCACAAAAACGCAGTGTCAAAAAAACGCAGTGTGTGCACATAGCCATATTCTGCCGAGGACAGATAAGACTTGTGCTTAGCCAAGGAGAAATGAAACTTACGTATGCCTTGCTGAGACGTGAAACTTACTTATGCTTTGCCGAGAAACGAAAGTTAGGCCTTTGTACACGACATAGCTACGCCCCTATTAGCTTGATAAAAACCTGTATGTACAGTTAGGTCCAGAAATATTTGGACAGTGACACAATTTTGGCGAGTTGGGCTCTGCATGCCACCACATTGGATTTGAAATGAAACCTCTACAACAGAATTCAAGTGCAGATTGTAACGTTTAATTTGAAGGTTTGAACAAAAATATCTGATAGAAATTGTAGGAATTGTCACATTTCTTTACAAACACTCCACATTTTAGGAGGTCAAAAGTAATTGGACAAATAAATCAAACCCAAACAAAATATTTTTATTTTCAATATTTTGTTGCGAATCCTTTGGAGGCAATCACTGCCTTAAGTCTGGAACCCATGGACATCACCAAACGCTGGGTTTCCTCCTTCTTAATGCTTTGCCAGGCCTTTACAGCCGCAGCCTTCAGGTCTTGCTTGTTTGTGGGTCTTTCCGTCTTAAGTCTGGATTTGAGCAAGTGAAATGCATGCTCAATTGGGTTAAGATCTGGTGATTGACTTGGCCATTGCAGAATGTTCCACTTTTTTGCATTCATGAACTCCTGGGTAGCTTTGGCTGTATGCTTGGGGTCATTGTCCATCTGTACTATGAAGCACCGTCCGATCAACTTTGCGGCATTTGGCTGAATCTGGGCTGAAAGTATATCCCGGTACACTTCAGAATTCATCCGGCTGCTCTTGTCTGCTGTTATGTCATCAATAAACACAAGTGACCCAGTGCCATTGAAAGCCATGCATGCCCATGCCATCACGTTGCCTCCACCATGTTTTACAGAGGATGTGGTGTGCCTTGGATCATGTGCCGTTCCCTTTCTTCTCCAAACTTTTTTCTTCCCATCATTCTGGTACAGGTTGATCTTTGTCTCATCTGTCCATAGAATACTTTTCCAGAACTGAGCTGGCTTCATGAGGTGTTTTTCAGCAAATTTAACTCTGGCCTGTCTATTTTTGGAATTGATGAATGGTTTGCATCTAGATGTGAACCCTTTGTATTTACTTTCATGGAGTCTTCTCTTTACTGTTGACTTAGAGACAGATACACCTACTTCACTGAGAGTGTTCTGGACTTCAGTTGATGTTGTGAACGGGTTCTTCTTCACCAAAGAAAGTATGCGGCGATCATCCACCACTGTTGTCATCCGTGGACGCCCAGGCCTTTTTGAGTTCCCAAGCTCACCAGTCAATTCCTTTTTTCTCAGAATGTACCCGACTGTTGATTTTGCTACTCCAAGCATGTCTGCTATCTCTCTGATGGATTTTTTATTTTTTTTCAGCCTCAGGATGTTCTGCTTCACCTCAATTGAGAGTTCCTTAGACCGCATGTTGTCTGGTCACAGCAACAGCTTCCAAATGCAAAACCACACACCTGTAATCAACCCCAGACCTTTCAACTACTTCATTGATTACAGGTTAACGAGGGAGACGCCTTCAGAGTTAATTGCAGCCCTTAGAGTCCCTTGTCCAATTACTTTTGGTCCCTTGAAAAAGAGGAGGCTATGCATTACAGAGCTATGATTCCTAAACCCTTTCTCCGATTTGGATGTGAAAACTCTCATATTGCAGCTGGGAGTGTGCACTTTCAGCCCATATTATATATATAATTGTATTTCTGAACATGTTTTTGTAAACAGCTAAAATAACAAAACTTGTGTCACTGTCCAAATATTTCTGGACCTAACTGTACAATAAACGTTAGTTCAGAGCGCACACTCTCTTGCCTTATGTGCAGATACCAGTCTTTGTCTGTATCTCATTAAGGTTAAGGAAAGCCGAGGGGGTGACCGGGACCCTCTCCGCATTTGGTCATCGCTAGCAACAGTTGTGACCCATGGTCAACCTAACAATCCCAACCGGCCTCAACTCACTAAGGCCATGTGCGCACGTTGCGTCCAGTACCTTGCAGAAATGAACGCATCCTCTGGCAGAATTTGTCATTGTCAAATTTGGTTTTGGCTACAAAATGCAGTAAATACGCATGCGTTTTTCTAGCGGTTTGACCGTGTTTTACATGCATTTTCTGTGCTTAAAGACAGGTGAATTTTCAATACAAATACACAACTAAATAAAGTTTTTACATTCAAACACTATGAAAAAAATGGGAAAAAAATGATAGCAAATATGCTTTAAATCATACACAAAATAGCTAATTTTAATAAAAATAATAATGTGATCTAATATTTATGTATAAAATAACGTAAAATTATTGTTTTTCAAATTTTTTAAAGTCGGACTAAATGTGTGTGAAAAAGAACACATCATGACCTCACTATAATGTCAAAAACGCATGTAAAACGCTAGAATTCTGATTTAGGATGCGTTTTGATAGTTCTCATTGACTTTAATGTTATCAAAACGCTGCCAAAAATGGCAAAAACAATTGACATGCTGCTTCTTCAAACGCAGAGATTTTGACAAATATTAAGCAACTAAAACCCTGCGTTTTTAAAAGCATCGTGCGCACAAGAAAGCCATATTTCCCATAGACTGCATGGAAATCAAAACGCATCAATTTTTGCATTAAAACGCTGCGGAAACGCAAGAAAAAACGCAATGTGCGCACATAACCTAAGGAACAAGAATACGCAAGAAGCTATATCTATACACAGACTGTATCTATATATATAATTGCCTTATTCTGTCTGTCTGTCTGTCTGTCTGTCATGCTCCAAAATTGTGTCCTTACGGTGACACAAAGCTGATTGGCCGCTGGGCTCGCCATGGTCCCGCCCCCCCACACCGATTGGCCGCTCGCCCAGGCTGCGCCCCCACACGGATTGGCCAGCCGCTCGCCCAGGCTCCGCCCCCCCACAGATTGGCCTCTCGCCCCGGCACCCTGCAGGCATTGGCAATTCGGCTACGCCACACCCCGCCCCCCTCACGCAATGCACGCTAGCTCTGGCCCCGCCCCCTCCCTCCCCCCGCGCATTCCCCGAACTGACACGGCTGTCACCGAGGTGAGTACTGTACTTCCCCCCCACCCCACCCCCGCACATTCCCCGAACTGACACGGCTGTCACCGAGGTGAGTACTGTACTCCCCCCCCACCCTCACCCCCCCCCCCGTCCCCCCCCGGCCTCCGCTCGCACGGGAGTGGTGTGAATACGTTGGTTACAAGCGCATCAAGGTCCTGCTGCTGCGGCGGAAGAAAACATACACACACATCAGATCACACTCACTCTCACACACACCTCACACACACCTCACACACACCTCACACACACCTCACATCGCATTCACATACTTACAGCATCCGGCGATATCGCTTGCTTCTCGGCCTCGATACTGTGCTGTTGTGACCTTCCAGGACCTGACGGAGGATCACATGGCCAGAGGCATGTGGTATCTCCGGATGTTGTGAGTGTGAGCGCGTATGTGCAATATCGTCAGTGTCAGTGTGTGTGAGTGGATGCGATCGGGTGTGTGTGAGTGGATGCGATCGGGTGTGTGTGAGTGGATGCGATCGGGGGTGTGTGAGTGGATGCGATCGGGTGTGTGTGAGTGGATGCGATCGGGTGTGTGTGAGTGGATGCGATCGGGTGTGTGTGAGTGGATGCGATCGGGTGTGTGTGAGTGGATGCGATCGGGTGTGTGTGAGTGGATGCGATCGGGTGTGTGTGAGTGGTTGCGATCGGGTGTGTGAGTGTCGGCAGAGGAGCACGGCATGCTGGAGGAGGCTGGGAGCAGAGAGGCTGATCATGGGGAAGGCTGGGAGGGGGAGGCTGATGCTGGGGGAGACTGGGAGGGGAAGGCTGATGCTGAAGGAGGCTGGGAGGGGGAGGCTGGGAGGAAGGAGGCTGGGAGGAGAGAAGCTGATCCTGGGGAAGGCTGGGAAGGGGAGGCTGATGCTGAGGGAGGCTGGAAGGAGAGAGGCTGATGCTGGGGGAGGCTGGAAGGAGAGAGGCTGAGGCTGGGAGGAGAGAGGCTGATGCTGGGGAAGGCTGATGCTGAGGGAGGCTGGGAGGGGAAAGCTGATGCTGGGGAAGGCTGGGAGGACGGAGGCTGGGAGGAGAGAGGCTGATCCTGGGGAAGGCTGGGAGAGGGAGGCTGATGCTGGGGGAGGCTGGAAGGAGAGAGGCTGATGCTGGGGGAGGCTGGAAGAAGAGAGGCTGATGCTGGGAGAGGCTGATGCTGGGGGAGGCTGGGAAGAGAGAGGCTGATGCTGGGGAAGGCTGGGAGGAGAGAGGCTGATGCTGGGGACAGAGAGGAGAGGCTGATGCTGGGAGGAGAGAGGCTGATGCTGGGATGAGAGAGGCTGATGCTGGGAGGAGAGAGGCTGATGCTGGGGGAGGCTGGGAGGGGGAAGATGATGCTGGGGGAGGCTGGGACGAGGGAGGCTGATGCTGGTGGAGGCTGATGCTTGGGGAGGCTGATGCTGGGGGAGGCTGGAAGGAGAGAGGCTAATGCTGGTGGAGGCTGATGCTTGGGGAGGCTGATGCTGGGGGAGACTGGGAGGGGAAGGCTGATGCTGAGGGAGGCTGGGAGGGGGAGGCTGGGAGGAAGGAGAGAGGCTGATCCTGGGGAAGGCTGGGAACGGGAGGCTGATGCTGAGGGAGGCTGGAAGGAGAGAGGCTGATGCTGGGGGAGGCTGGAAGGAGAGAGGCTGATGCTGGTGGAGGCTGATGCTTGGGGAGGCTGATGCTGGGGGAGACTGGGAGCGGAAGGTTGATGCTGGGGAAGGCTGGGAGGGGGAGGCTGGGAGGAAGGAGGCTGGGAGGAGAGAGGCTGATCCTGGGGAAGGCTGGGAAGGGGAGGCTGATGCTGAGGGAGGCTGGAAGGAGAGAGGCTGATGCTGGGGGAGGCTGGAAGGAGAGAGGCTGAGGCTGGGAGGAGAGAGGCTGATGCTGGGGAAGGCTGATGCTGAGGGAGGCTGGGAGGGGAAAGCTGATGCTGGGGAAGGCTGGGAGGACGGAGGCTGGGAGGAGAGAGGCTGATCCTGGGGAAGGCTGGGAGAGGGAGGCTGATGCTGGAGGAGGCTGGAAGGAGAGAGGCTGATGCTGGCGGAGGCTGATGCTGGGGGAGGCTGGAAGGAGAGAGGCTGATGCTGGTGGAGGCTGATGCTTGGGGAGGCTGGGAGAGGGAGGCTGATGCTGAGGGAGGCTGGGAGGAGGGAGGCTGGGAGAGGTAGGCTGAGAGAAGAGAGGCTGATGCACACACACACACACACACACACACACACACACACGCGCGCACTGCACAACACACCACACACCACACACACACACACTGGGAACCACAAACAACTGCCCTACACAGACACCCACACACACAGACAACGCTGCACACACACAACACCCAACACACAAACACCGCGGCACACACAAATATACGCACATACCGCACAACACACACATTGCACAAAACATACCTCCCCCCAAAACACACCACACACACACAAACCGCGCAACACACACACAACGCTACAGACACACAGCGCTCCACAAACAACGCAACACACGCAACACACATACAACACCGCTCTCACCCCCCGTCACACCCAGACAACACCCAGAACATGTACAGCGCCTACACAAACACCTGGTAACTACACACAACAACATCTATATATATATATATATATATATATATATATATATATATATATATATATATAACAAAAATCATACATGAACTACACAATACGTAAATTCTAGAATACCCGATGCGTAGAATCGGGCCACCTTCTAGTATATCTATAAATGAAAAAAAAAACACAAAGACAAAAATGCTAAGAAAACTGTTACTAGCCCTATGGTCATCATTGCACCTTCACATTTTTATTTTTTTTTTATTACTGCTCCAGTGCATCTGAAATTAATAAAACATTGCAAAGTCTTGATTGACAATCTTTTACTGGTTTTGTGTCTATCTTTTGATGCCCCCACAGGACTTTACACAGTATAAGGCCAGAATCACACTTGCTAGTGCCTTGCGTGTTTCTCGCACGAGTCTCTCATGGTAGAACCCGGCTTGGCCGCACACTCCCCTGACAGGAGCGGGTCGGTTGCATGTATCTCTATGCAGCTCAGACGCTCCTGTATGCATAGTGTGCGGCCATGCCGGGTTCTACCATGAGAGACTCGCGTGAGTTACACGCAAGGCACTAGCAAGTGTGATTCTGGCCTAATACTTATAATATAACCTATAGAAAAAAAAATAGCCTATACATGAAAAATAAGAATAAAAATGTATAAAGTTTTATTAAACAACTTAGCATAAAATATGGCAATGTAACAAAAATAGTAGTGAGACAAGTGCAAAAAAAGCACCAAAAGGACGGCAGAGCAAGGGGACAATTAGAATCAGCAACTAAGTATCTCACAAAGATATATCCTACAACAGATATAAATATATGTATATATAATTGCCTTGTTCTGTCTGTCTGTCTTGCTCCAAAATTGTGTCATTACAGTGACAGTGTCGTTACAGTGACAACCGTCGGATTGGCCGCAGGACTCTGCCTGGCCCCGCCCTCCCCACGGATTGGCCGCTCGCCTTGGCCTGGCCCCGCCCCCCGCATGGATTGGCCGCTCGCCCCGGCCCTCCGCACGCATTGCACGCTCGGCCCCGCCCCTTCCCCCGAATTCAAACGAAGCTCCGACTCCCAGGTGACTGCTGCAGTGCACTCCCAGGAGTCCACACCGGCAACCCAGCCCAGACATAACCTTGCGATGCTGGGATCGTGACGCTCCCGGTACACATGTGCAGGGAGCCGGTATACGCTGACGCCTCGCCCGCTCAGCCCCGCCCCCGGCACACGTTGGCTCGCTCGGTCCCGCCCCAGCACACGTTGGCCCGCTCGGCCTCGCCCCCGGTGGCCCACTTGGCCCCGCCTCTGGCACACATTAGCCCGCTCGGCCCCGCCCCGGCACACGTTGGGCATCTATACACCTCCCCCCCAGGACTACTCCTCCCATTATACTCCTCTTTCCCCAGGACTACTCCTCCTATTATAGTCCTCCTATTATACTTCTCTCTGAGTATAATAGGAGGACTATTATAGCATGGGGGATGGAGCACGGTGGGAGGTGCGCAGCATGGGGGATGGAGCACGATAGGGGGTGCGCAGCATGGGGGATGGAGCACGATGGGGGGTGCGCAGCATGGGGGATGGAGAACGATGGGGGGTGCGCAGCATGGGGGATGGAGCACGATGGGGGGTGCGCAGCATGGGGGATGGAGCACGATGGGGGGTGCACAGCATGGGGGATGGAGCACGATGGGGGGTGCGCAGCATGGGGGATGGAGCACGATGGGGGGTGCGCAGCATGGGAGATGGAACATGATGGGGGTTGCGCAGCATGGGGGATGGAGCACGATGGGGGGTGTGCAGCATGGGGGATGGAGCACAATGGGGGATGCGCAGCATGGGGAAGGAGCACGATGGGGGGTGCGCAGCATGGGGGATGGAGCACAATGGGGGTGCACACCTCCCCCCAAAACACACACACACACCGCCACACGCGCACCGCACAACACACCACACACACACTGGGAACCACAAACACCGCCCTACACAGACACCCACACACACACACAGACAACGCCGCACACACACAACACCCAACACACAAACACCGCGGCATGCACATATATACGCACATACCGCGCAACACACACACACTGCACAAAACATACCTCCCCCCAAAACACACACATGCACTCCACACCCACCGCGCAACACACACAGCAACACACACACAACGCTACAGACACACAGCACTCCACAAACAATGCAACACACACAACGCAACACACAAATAACACCGCTCTCACACCCCCCACACCCAGACAACACCCAGAACATGTACAGTGCCCTACACAAACACTTGGCAACTACACACAACAACATCTATATATATATATATATAACAAAAATCATACATTAACTACACAATACGTAAATTCTAGAATACCCGATGCGTAGAATCGGGCCACCTTCTAGTATCTGTATATGCAAACCACACAACAAATACGGTTGTAGAGAACAACCAAAAGGATTGGAGCAGATGTAAAGCTCCTAGTATCACCAAGGAAGGACAAACTTCACACGGTATGGGGGGGGGGGGGACCTCCCACCATGGTGATAGAAATAAAGACAACACTCAACAAGTTGTCAGATACATAAAACTGAGTTATATACAAAAGACAGTAGGGTCATATAGACAAAGCTTATAAAGACATATAAAGAAAACTTTAGTTGTCCAATATAAAGAGGGGGGGGGGGGCAATTCATAACAGCCTCGCAGTACCCCTCAATTGGCAACCATCTGACCTGATATGCTCTTAGACCTCCCAACGCGTTTCATAATATGCTTATTCCTCAGGGGACTATGGTCAAAAGAGAGCTGCAATAATAAACGAGAAGGTCAGGATGCTATTTAACCCTTTAGTGACGGAGCTAATTTTCACCTTAATGACCAGACCAAATTTTGCAATTCTGACCAGTGTCACTTCATGAGGTTATAACTCTGGAACGCTTCAACGGATCCCGGTGATTCTGAGATTGTTTTTTCGTCACATATTGGACTTCATGTTAGTACCAAATTTAGGACAATATTTTTTGTGTTTATTTATGAAAAAAATTGAATATTGGCAAAAATTTTGAAAATTTAGCAATTTTCAACTTTTGACTTTTTATACCGTTAAACCAGAGATTTCTGTGACACAAAAGAGTTAATAAATAACATTTCCCACATGTCTACTTTACATCAGCACAATTTTGGAAACAAAATTTTTTTTTGTTAGGAAGTTAGAGGGGTTCAAAGTTTATCAGCAATTTCTCATTTTTACATCAAAATTTACAAAACCAGTTTTTTAGGGACCACATCACATTTGAAGTGACTTCAATAGGCCTAGATGACAGAAAATACCCAAAAGTGACACCATTCTAAAAACTGCACCCCCCAAAGTACTCAAAACCACATTCAAGAAGTTTATTAACCCTTCAGGTGCTTCACATGAACAAAAGCAATGTGGAATGAAAAAAAGCAAAAATTAAATTTTACCTAAAAATGTTGCTCTAACCCAAATTTATTCACTTTTAGAAGAAATAACACAACAAAATGGACCCCAAAACTTGTTCCCCACTTTCTTATGAGTGCGCCGATACCCCACATGTGGTCAGAAACCTCTGTTTGGACAAATGGGAGGGCTCGGAACAGAAGGAGCAATATTTGAATTTTGGAAAGCAAATTTGGCTGAAATAGATTGCGGGCACCATGTTGCATGTACAGGTTCGCTAAGGTACCTAAACAGAAGAAATCCCTCACAAGTGACACCATTTTGGAAACTAGACCCCTCAAGGCTTCTATCTAGGGGTATAGTGAGCATTTTAGATCCACAGGTACTTCACAGAGTTTGTTAACGTTACGTTGTCATATTGAAAATTTTAATAATTTTCTCAAAAATGTTGCTTTAGCATCAATTTTCTCACTTTTTCAAGAGGTAATTCCAAAAATTTGACCTCAAGGTTTGTTAACCACTTTTTTATGAGCGCGGTGATACCTCACATGTGGTCTGAAACCTTTGTTTGGACAAATGGGAGGGCTTGGAACGAAAGGAGCAATATTTGAATTTTAGAAAGGAAATTTGCCTGAAAAAGATTGCGGGCACCATGTCGCATTTGGAGGTCCCCTAAGGTACCTAAACAGCAGAAACCCCGCACAAGTGACCCCATTTTGGAAACTAGGCCCCTCAAGGAATTTATCTAGATGTTTGGTGAGTACCCTGAACCCTCAGGTGCTTCACAGAATTTTATAACGTTGAGCCATGAAAAAAAAAAAATAAAATTTTACCACAAAATTGTTATTTCAACCAGGTAGCTTTTTTTTTTACAAGAGTAAAAGGAAAAAATTCAGCATAACATTTATTGTGTAATTTCTCCTGAGTTTGGTGATACCTTATATGTGGTGGAAATCAACTGTTTGGGCGCATGGCAGGGCTCGGAAGGGAAGGAGCGCCATTTGACTGCAAAATTGGCTGGAATCAATAGCGGACGCCAGGTTGCATTTGGAGAGCCCCTGAGGTGCCTAAACAGTGGCTGTCCCCCACAAGTGACTCCATTCTGGAAACAAGACACCTCAAGGCTTTTATCTAGGTGTATAGTGAGCAGTTTGAATCCACGAGTACTTCACAGAATTTGATAAGCTTAGGTTGCCATATTGAAAATTTTCATTTTTTTCACAAAAATGTTGCTTTAGCATCAAATTTCTCACTTTTTCAAGAGACAACAACAAACCGTGGACCCCACAGGTTGTTATCCAATGTCTTATGAGCACAGGGATACCCCACATGTGGCCAAAAACCTCTGTTTGGATAAATGGGAGGGCTTGGAATGGAGGGAGCACCATTTGAATTCTGGAAAAGTTGAAATAAATTGCGCGCACCATGTCACATTAGCAGGGCCCCTTGGGTACCTATACAGCAGAAACCCCCACAAGTGACCTCATTTTGGAAACTGGATTTTATTCAGGAGTATAGTAAGCATTTTGAATCCACAGGTACTTCACAAAAATGTTGCTGTAGCAACAAATGTCTCACTTTTAGGCTATGTGGCCATGATCCAGCGACACGGCGTCCAGTACACAGTGTCAGCCTCCTGCAGAGATGTGAGTGTTGTCCACGGGAGAACGCAGCTGCCCATGCCCACGATTTGGGTTCAGGCCGCTGTGGAGCTCTATGCTACCTGCAGAGAACACTCATCTCAGCAGCATAAATTGACATGCTGAGGCTCGGGAAGCTGCGCCACAGGTCGGTTTATGCTGCGGAGAAAAGAAGCACATTGGGCATGGGATTTCTAAAAATCCTTCTACTGTGCTTCTACTGCACAACGCAGCATTATGGACGCAGGGAAAACACTTTGCGCCCAAAACGCTGCAAACCCTGATTGTGGGCACACAGCCTAAAATGCTACAATGGATGAATGGATAGATGTCAAACATATATAACGTCCCACCCCCTGCAAATTCTAAGCTGGCGCCCTTTAGTGCCTTTCATGTGGCACTAAAGGGTGCCTAGCCTTGTATTTAGCCCCCCAAAAAATTAATAATTAAAATAAACGACGTGGGGTCCCCCCTATTTTTGATAGCCAGCTAGGGTAAAGCAGACAGCTGTAGCCTGCAAACCACAGCTGACAGCTTCACCTTGTCTGGTGATCAATTTGGAGGGCTCCCCAGGCGTTTTTTTTTTTAAAAAAAACAAACGTGGGGTCCCCCCCAAATTAGATCACCAGCCAAGGTGAAGCGGACAGCTGGGGTCTGGTATTCTCAGGGTGGGAAGAGCCATGGTTATTGGACTCTTCCCAGCCTAAAAATAGCAGGCCGCAGCCGCCCCAGAAGTGGCGCATCCATTAGATGCGCCAATCCTGGCGCTTCGCCCCAGCTCATCCCGCGCCCTGGTGCGGTGGCAGACGGGGTAATAAATGGGGTTGATACCAGCTGTAATGTCACCTGGCATCAAGCCCTGGGGTTAGTGATGTCACGGCATCTGAACAGATACCCGACATCACTAACCCAGTCAGTAATAGAAAAAAAAAAGACAAAAAAAAATGTATTTGAAAAAAAAACTCCCCGAAACATTCCTCTTTTACCAATTTATTGAAAATAAAGAAATTCCGGTCGCTGTAATCCATTTTGGAGGTCCCACGCCGACTCTGGACCTTCTAGAATATGGGGGGCACGTTCAGGGAACGTATCCCCCATGTTCTGGAAGAGCAAGCTCTCCATGAGCAGTGTGGGTGCAGTAATCTGAGAATACTGCACTCACACTGCCCCGGTCCAACCTAGGGCAGAGTGACCTGCAGTAACCTCATTCCAGAATATGAGGGGCACGCTCACAGAACGTACCCCCCATTTTCTGGAACAGCAGTCTCTCCATGTGAGGAGTGTGACTGCAGATTAAGGCACTCACCCTCCCCCGGTCCACAGTGGAGCCTGTGCATCAGCGACGTCAGGGTCCAGCTGACAGCCGCTGTCTGAGCATGCGCCGCCAGCATTGAAGAAGAAGAAGGAGGCGGCGTGATCGCGGGACGGAGTGGCAGACAGGTAACGTAAGACCGGGGGCTGGGGGGGGGGGTGACGGGGGGTGACCTAGTGGGACCTGGGGACACCTTTCTGTCGCATGTGACGTGTCACATGCGGCAGAAAGCGCAGAATGTATGCGGCCGCGCGCTGTGCGCCGCCATCTTCCACGCTCCGGAGGGGGGAGGGGGGTGGTGGCTCTGGAGAACCGGAGGGGGCTCCGGTGACCAGAGGGCTCCGGTGGACCGGAGGAGGGGTCAGGGGGAGGACATTTCCCTCCGATCTGAAATGTTTGATCATTTCAGATCGGAGGGAAAAGACTGCAGAGCCGGCGGCAGTTTTCTGTGCGCTTCGGCGCCATTTTGGATGTCCGGTGGGGGTAGGGGTGGGGGTGGGGGGACTCTCCGGTACCGGGGGCTTTGGGGGCACTAGGGGGTTAGATTTCTTTCTCATCTGACATGTTTGATCATGTCAGATGAAAAAGAAATCAGTTTTACCGGCCATTTCTTTTTTTTTCATGTGTTCGTCGGTATACAGTGTATACCGCCGATCACATGATCGGGGTCCAAAAAAAACACCCCGATTCATAATCTGGGGGGTCTCAGCTACCCCCGGTAGCTGAAACCCCCGAGATTTTCGGTCGCTGGGGGGCGCTACAGGGTTTTTTTGGGCCGCCGCTTTAAAGCGGCGGAACAGAATAAGTACCCTGTTTTGCCGCCGCTTTAAGTCGTACGGCCGTCGTTATGAGGTTAAGTACAAATGTAACAAAAGAAAACGTATATTTCCAAAAGAATCCACATGTTTTTACCTTCAATAAAGCAGACCTCCAGCATGTTGTGTCTGGGCCTTGGCATACAGCACCAGACCAGAAAAAGTTTTTCACAACCTAAATACACTCCCACATACATGGCTGCTTTTAAAGAACTCACCAGAGTTTATAAAAATCAGATCACCTCCTGGTGGGAAGTTCAAAGTTTTGAAAACTACATTAAAGCCGATATAGTTCCCCGCCATCTTAGAATTTCTCTTCTCCCAGGCCTGAGATATAAGAACTCTACCCTTCTCGATAAGTGGGAAAGGGAAGCGACTTAGTTGTACCGAAAGAGCAGACAGAGTTATCTTCTCCTCCTCCAACAGAAGCTTCATGAACTGTATAGAACTATTAGGCTAGGTTCGCACACTGCGTCTTTTTGACGCTGCGTTTTTGTGCGTTTTTGGCCGCTAAAAACGCACAAAAACGCACCTGCGTCGAAAAAACGCATCAAAAAACGCATGCGATTTGGTGCGTTTTGCTGCGTTTTTGATCTCTGCGTTTTGCTGCGTTTTTTATCCGTGAACAAAAAAAAAAAAGGTCTGATGTCATTTCCTTCTTCAATGTGTTCTTCATTCTCCACTAGTGTATGCAGAAGAGCAGACAGCTGCAGAACTAATATGGCTCAGCATGCTCCATCCAGGACTAAATGCTTGAGGGAGAGTCAGGGGGAGCAGACCTACAAGGCTCAGCATCCTCCATCCAATAGTGTATGCAGGAGAGCAGACAGCAGCTGTCGAACTACAAGGCTCAGCATCCTCCTTCCAGGACTGTATGCAGGATTTCTTTGCCCCCCCAAACAAAAAAAATGACGTGGGCTTCGCCATATTTTTGTATGCTAGCCGGGTACAGCAGGCAGGTACGGGCTGCCCCCAACCCCCAGCTGCCTATTTGTACCCGGCTGGGAACCAAAAATATAGGGAAGCCCTTTTTTTTTTAAATTATTTCATGAATTTCATGAAATAATTTAAAAAAAAAATGACGTGAGCTTCGCCCAATTTTTGAGTCCAGCCGGGTACAACTAGGCAGCTGGGGATTGGAATCCACAGTGCAGGGTGCCCATTCTTTCTGGGCACCCCCACTGTGAATTGCAGTCCCGCAGCCACCCCAGAAAATGGCGCTTTCATAGAAGCGCCATCTTCTGGCGCTGTATCCAACTCTTCCAGCTGCCCTGATGCCGGGTGGCTCGCTGGGTAATAATGGGGTTAGGGCTAGCTGTATAGCTGGCCCTAAGCCCGAAATTCATGGTGTCACGCCAATATTAGACATGGCCACCATGAATTTCTAGTAAAGATAAAAAAAAAAACACAACACACAGAAAAATATTTTTATTAGAAATAAAACACAACACAATTAGTGACTCCATCTTTATTGAAATAAAAAAAACCCCTCCGCAGTAATCCTGGGTCAGGGTCCCGCGCCGTCCAATCCGGATCCAATATCATCTGATCGGTTTGCTGGAAGGCAAAGCGATCAGATGATGTGTCAGGATCAAGTGCCTGAAGCACATCACACATCAGCTGATTGTATAAAAGCCGATTATACAATCAGCTGATGCATCGGTGCAAAAAAAAAAAAAAAAATATTACTCACTTATGTGCTGATTACCGGCAGCTCCTGCAGCGATGGGGCGGGAGTCTGATCCCGTCCGATCGCTGCAGCAGCTGCCGGTAATCAGGGATGAAGTCTCCTGACGCATCCGCTGATACCGGCCGGGCGCCCGCGTCACCGCGATACTTACGATCAGCTGATGCGTCAGGTGACTGCATCAGGTGATCCATCGCCAGGTCCTGCATCCATCGGAGATGTCCCGGCCGTCTGCACACAGCCGGAGCGGCGATACCGTGAGAGGAGATGGGAGCGGGCATGGCACCAGGAGTCTGCAGACAGGTGAGTATAACTTTTTTTTTTTTTTTCTACTGTTAACTTTTGTTTTCGCAGCCGCTTGCACCTCCTGCCTGTACATGGCGCCGCATGGCAGCATACATGCACAGGACTGGAGGTGGAAGCAGCGTTGACGGTACCGGGAGGATTCACGCTTCTGTATATACTGACAGAAGGAATCCTCTTCCTGTACACGTCACTTTACTACCCACCTCCTGCGTTTATAGCTGCGTTTTTGGTCAAAACGCAGCTATTTGCGTTTCTCATTGCGTCTTTCAACATCCCATTGAACTCAATGGATGAAAAGCGCAGTGAAAAACGCGGGAATAATTGACATGCTGCGTTTTTGTGGCACCACAAAAACGCAGCTGAAAAAAAACAGATGTGTGCGGACAGCAAAAATGAAAACTCATAGACTTTGCTGGGGAAGCAAAGTCATGCAGTTTTGAGGCCAAAAACGCACCCAAAAAACGCGCAAAAACGCCGCGAAAAACGCACTGTGCGCACATAGCCTTAGTAATCTCAATTTGTTCGCTATGTGCACACGGTGCGTTTTTCTCGGCGTTTTTGCGCGTTTTTCGGGTGCGTTTTTGGCCTCAAAACTGCATGACTTTGCTTCCCCAGCAAAGTCTATGAGTTTTCATTTTTGCTGTCCCCACACAGCGTTTTTTTTTCAGCTGCGTTTTTGTGGTGACCACAAAAACGCAGCATGTCAATTATTCCCGCGTTTTTCACTGCGCTTTTCATCCATTGAGTTCAATGGGATGTTGAAAGACGCAATGAGAAACGCAAATAGCTGCGTTTTGGTGCGTTTCTAAAAGACCAAAAACGCAGCTATAAGCGCAGGAGGTGGGTAGTAAAGTGACGTGTACAGGAAGAGGATTCCTTCTGTCAGTATAGACAGAAGCATGAATCCTCCCGGTACCGTCACCGCCGCGTCCATCTCCCGTCCTGTGCATGTATGCTGCCGTGCGGCGCCATGTACAGGCAGGAGGTGGAAGCGGCTGCGAAAACAAAAGTTAACAGTAGAATAAAAAAAAAAAAGTTATACTCACCTGTCTGCAGCCTCGCGGTGCCATGCCCGCTCCCATCTCCTCTCACGGTATCGCCGCTCCCGCTCCGGCTGTGTGCACTCTCCCCGGGGCAGGACCTTGCTTGCAGGACCTGGCGATGGATCACCTGATGCAGTCACCTGACGCATCAGCTGATCGAGTCTCGGGCTGACGCGGGCGCCCGGCCGGTATCAGCGGATGCGTCAGGAGACTTCATCCCTGATTACCGGCAGCTGCTGCAGCGATCGGACAGGATCAGACTCCTGCCCCATCGCTCCGGGAGCTGCCGGTAATTCAGCACATAAGTGAGTATTATTTTTTTTTTTTTTTCTACTGATGCATCTGCTGATTGTATAATCGGCTTTTATACAATCAGCTGATGTGTGATGGGATTCACATCCTTTAACCTGACACATCATCTGATCGCTTTGCCTTCCAGCAAACCGATCAGATGATATTGGATCCTGATTGGACGGCGCGGGACCCTGACCCAGGATTACTGCGGAGGGGGGTTTATTTCAATAAAGATGGAGTCACTAATTGTGTTGTGTTTTATTTCTAATAAAAATATTTTTCTGTGTTGTGTTTTTTTTTTATCTTTACTAGAAATTCATGGTGGCCATGTCTAATATTGGCGTGACACCATGAATTTCGGGCTTAGGGCTAGCTGATAATATACAGCTAGCCCTAACTCCATTATTACCTGGCTAGCCACCCGGCATCAGGGCAGCCGGAAGAGTTGGATACAGCGCCAGAAGATGGCGCTTCTATGAAAGCGCCATTTTCTGGGGTGGCTGCGGGACTGCAATTCACAGCGGGGGTGCCCAGAAAGCATGGGCACCCTGCACTGTGGATTCCAATCCCCAGCTGCCTAGTTGTACCCGGCTGGACTCAAAAATGGGGCGAAGCTCACGTCATTTTTTTTTTTAAATTATTTCATGAAATTCATGAAATAATTTAAAAAAAAAAAGGGCTTCCCTATATTTTTGGTTCCCAGCCGGGTACAAATAGGCAGCTGGGGGTTGGGGGCAGCCCGTACCTGCCTGCTGTACCCGGCTAGCATACAAAAATATGGCGAAGCCCACGTCATTTTTTTTTTTTGGGGGGGCAGAGAAATCCTGCATACAGTCCTGGAAGGAGGATGCTGAGCCTTGTAGTTCGACAGCTGCTGTCTGCTCTCCTGCATACACTATTGGATGGAGGATGCTGAGCCTTGTAGTTCGACAGCTGCTGTCTGCTGTCCTGCATACACTATTGGATCGAGGATGCTGAGCCTTGTAGTTCTGCAGCTGTCTGCTCTTCTGCATACACTAGTGGAGAATGAAGAACACATTGAAGAAGGAAATGACATCAGACCTTTTTTTTTTTTGTTCACTGATAAAAAACGCATAAGGACGCAGTGAGCAAAAACGCAGCAAAACGCAGCAAAAAAACGCGTGCGTTTTTTGCCGCGTTTTTTCGACGCAGGTGCGTTTTTGTGCGTTTTTAGCGGCCAAAAACGCACAAAAACGCAGCGTCAAAAAAACGCAGCGTGTGCACATAGCCTAAGAAGTTCTCAAGTGAACCAGACTTCGCCTCAAAAGAGACATCCTTACAGGGGCAATTAGAAAGGTTCCAGTACCACTTAAAAGAGCGTAAACACAGATATTTTGTACGAGACCTGCAGGAGTTTAAGGATAGGAGGGCCTATCTTTTCTCTACACCTAGGCACACCCCTGCAGGTCTTGAGACAGACTTCTCATCCACGGACACTGAGGCTTCGGATAACGAGAAACGTAATAAGAACTCTAGAGGGAGACAGCGCGGCCGAGGGGGAAGAGGAAGGGGTAGAGGCTTTCATAACGAGAACTCAGGAGTTCGTTTTTTAGACCAGGGGTACTATCTGAGAAATCAGTCTCGAGCATCCAATCAAACAGACAGCCACAGTTCTTGAATCTATCCTCACGCACTTTAACCATCGAAGAGATGTGTGTGCTCAGTAAAGGCCTTTCTTTTGTTCCCACCTCAGACTTCCAACTCTTTGACGGCATAAAAGATTTACATCTTTTTGCCAGGAAGCTTAAATGGCATAAACACTTTGTAAAAGAAGAAAAACGTGCTAGCAAGGAGTTGGGGGTACCTGAAACTTTGTTGGGGGATATACGATTGCTGTATCATTTATCGGACCCTGATCCGAACCTTGGTGGTGAAGGTCCTTTCACCACTTTGAAAAACAAGAGCAGCCGTATGCCTCCTAACTTATTCGACCAGTCTACCATTGATGTTTTTGTTGAGCAGGTCTCAAGGGACTCTCTGGCTCGCAAAAAGAAACACAAGAGGTTTAATCTGACTAAATCTGAAATGTTGGCCCTCCAGACTCTTGAACGTGATCGCTCAATCATCATAAAAAGTTCAGATAAGGGGGGCAATATTGTGGTACAGAACGTGGAACATTATAAGGAGATGTGTCTTTCTATTCTTCAGGATAAAAATAATTATAAGAAACTCTCGAGTAACCCCCTTAAGGATTTCAAATCTGAACTGAAAATTATTTTATCCGAGGGCTTGAAGGATAGACTCATAGACAAAAATGAATATGAATTTTTGTTTCCTGCACATCCCACCCTGGCCACTTTCTATTGCCTCCCCAAGGTTCACAAAGGCCTTTCCCCCCTTAAAGGTAGACCAATTGTGTCTGGGGTGGGAGGCCTTTGTCAGAACATTGGCACGTATCTTGATCAGATTCTTAAACCTTTTGTGGGGGCTTTGAATTCATTTACCTTGAACTCTACAGATTTTCTGAGGAAAATCGAAGATGTGGAATTGGATGAAAATACCATTCTATGTTCAATAGATGTGGAGGCGCTATACTCCTCTATTGTATATAGTGATGGACTGAGAGCGGTGGAATATTTTTTGAAAGGTCGTGGTTGTCAATTTTTCAAACATAATGATTGGCTTCTTAGGTTGCTTGAGTTTTGTCTCGCCAGGAATTTCTTTTTATTTGACGGGTTTTTCTTCCACCAACTCAGGGGCACCGCCATGGGTTGTCCATGTGCACCATCCTACGCAAATCTGCTCCTTGGTTGGTGGGAAGAAAACCTGATTTTTGGGGAGGGTTCCAGTTATGATTTGAATAGTATCGTCCTATGGACCCGCTACATAGACGATGTTTTCGTACTGTGGCGGGGGACGAAGGAGACTTTTTCTCAGTTTGTCTCAGACATCAATCAGAACCCCCTTGGTCTTCATTTTACGGCAGAGAGCAATGAAAGGGAGCTCTCTTTCCTGGATATCCTGGTCACAAAACAGGCAGATGGCACCCTTGCTACAAGTACTTTTCGCAAACACACCTCGTCGAATTCACTCCTGCGCTGGGAAAGCAACCACCCTAGACCTCTTAGGGCAGGCATCCCGAAGGGCCAATACCTGCGGGCACGTAGGAATTGTTCAACCCCCTTGAATTTCTCTCACCAAGCAGAGGATCTACGCAGCCGATTTAGAGAAAGAGGTTATCCCGACCAGGTCCTTTCCCGGGCGTTTCAGACGGCACTATCGAGGGACAGGACAAGTCTACTGGTCCCTTCACCAAAGAAGCAGGAGATAATGGATGGCAAGTTCCGCTTTATCACCACTTTTAATAACTGCTCCATAGAAGTACGCAGGATTCTCGAGCGACACTGGGCTATCCTGAAAATGGATGTAGATATTGGTGATATAGTGGGAACCCTTCCTAAATGTACCTATCGGCGGGGTTGCTCCATCGGTGATAGGGTCGTCCACAGCCACTTTGTACGTCCTAAGGAAATCAGTTGGTTGCATTCGGACCTTAAAGGATGTTACAAATGTAGAGGCTGTGTCACTTGCCCACACATTCAGACTGGTAAAAGCTTCTCGAGCTCCGTAACGGGGGAGTCTTTTCAGATTAGAGCGTTTATTAACTGCCGCTCGAGAGCTGTAATATATAAGGCAAGCTGTAGCTGCAGTCTTGAATATGTGGGCAAAACAAGCAGAGAGTTCAGGAGGCGTGTCGGGGAACACCTTCGTGATATAGCCAACAAAAGAGACACCCCTTTGGCCAAACATGTAGAAATGGTACACAATGGGAATATCTCCGGCCTGACATTTATGGGCATTGATCTCATTAATTATCCGGCCCGGGGTGGGGATTGGGATCGTAGGATTCTCCAACGGGAATGCAGATGGATCCATACTCTCAGGACACAGACCCCATTAGGCCTCAATGAGATTCTTACTTTTGGATGCTTTTTATAGTCCTTTAGGGCCAGCTAGGGACTCCTAGGGACAGCCACCGTGGAACGGGGGCACCCGGTACTTTAGGCTATGTGCGCACGTTGCGTACAGTCACTGCAGAATTTTCTGCAGCAATCTGAAGAGCACATGTGCGCTTCAAATCGCTGCAGAAAATGTCCGTAGAAAAAAAAAAAAAGCCGATTCCATGCGCTCTGCCTGCAGCTCCTCCCATAGACAGAGCAGGAGCTGCCGGCAAAGGGCACGGAAGAAGTGACATATCACTTTTTGAACGCAGCGCTTCGGGCAGCAGCCGAAGCGCTGCGCTCCAAGATGCCACGTGCGCACGGCCCCTGGACAATCTCCATAGACTATGCAGGGGACGCAGGATGCATGCAGTTAAGCTGCGCTACAAAGCGCAGCGTAACTGCATGTATTTACGCAACGTGCGCACATAGCCTTAAGGTGTTGTTACACTCCGTCGGTAGGTAGGAGCCTCTTAGGGTCATTTTAGGGATTATTTTAGGAATCATGGCCTTCTTAACCTTTGTTTTTTCGCTTTTTTCCATCTCCTTAGCTTCTCTCCCCGTGCCCCTGGTCACGGTACTTGTGTGGATGCCTGCCCTAATCCGATTTATATGTCTACCCTATATGGGTTCTGTTGGTAGGACAACCTTAGTTAACGTATATATTTTACCTTCTCCCCGTTTGGGGCTTTTATCTCTTCAGCCCTTATAACATTGAGGCTTGCCAGCAATTGCCCACCCCTTGCCCCCCCCCCCTTATCCCATCTCGACTCCACCCCTACTCTTCTCTGCCCCCATTGCCTACACCTTGCATGACCTTAGCATGTGGCATTAGTTAGTAGTGTGTTGCACTTATACAACTTTAGCTGGTTACTATTCGAATTATTAATGACGCTATCTCTTGAGTATGAGCTGTGCCATATATAGTCATGGTTTTTCAACACAAAAGTGCGGTCTTACATCTAACATGGGCTATTGACAGTGGCCATACATTTGATAAACTGCCCTTTTTGTAACTTTTGGACATGCTTTTGTGACGCCCTGGGCAAGCCAGGGGTCACAGGTCATAACACCACCACACCCTACACCCCAGTTAGGAACACCAAGGCTAACCTAAAATCCTTGTTGCCTTCCTCCAGGGGATGATGTCCACACCAGGGGGTGGGCCAGGCGGTTGGCTCCGCCCACCGAGGAGTTCACAGCCCTGGAGGCGGGAGAACCAGGCAGTCAAGCTAGGGAAGTGAAGGAGTAAACAGTGAGGTGGTAGAGAAGCTGAAGTAAAGGGAAAGTGACAGTTAAGAAAGCCTGAAGTTGGTCCGGGTGTGTGCCCCGGACTGAGACAGCAAGGTCAGCAGACGGCGGTGACTGTCTGCAGGGGTGACTGCTTGGAGGTTGCTGGAAGGACCGCGGACAGGTGGTGGCCCGGCGGTACCGGAGCGGCATACGAAGAACAGTCAGCACCAGTGGCAGGGGCCTTTCGGATCCCGGCAAGGCTAGGAGTCGCCGTGAATTTGCCAAATCCGTTAGTGAAGGGGACCTCTGGGTCTCCCAACAAGCAAGTCCCGATTGAAGGCAACAGTCCAACCGTTACGGAGAAACACCGCCACCGCCAGGGCACCAGTTTCTCAGGGCCAGCGCCTGCGGGCAAAGTAGGGCTCCTCCGGCCCATATCCAAGCCGGGGAGCGGGTTACCGGTGGGAACCCATCGCAACCATCATCATCTTAGGTGCAGGAAAAGGGACTGTCACCGTCAACTACTGGGGAAAGCAAGTGCAGCCGTCCGTGGGAACCGTCTTTCCAGCCGTGTGTTTTACCGAGAACTGTGTCATCGTCTCAGGCTGAGTGAGTACCACAGTGCCGCAAGGCACAGCGCTGCCCCCGCGTCCCTGCACTCCACCAAGCCCTGCATCACCCACCTCATCACTGGGCCCCGGGACAACTACCCCCTACCCACGGAGGGGAGGACTAACATCTAGCTGCTCCATACCATCACTCCCGGGATCCCCATACAGAGCAGCGGTGGTGTCAACAAATCACCACAACCGTGGGTGGCGTCACGGACAATAAACTATCCCGAATCCCAATCCCCTTTCACTCACGGGCGAGGAGCGCCGCTCGAGTCCCCGGGATCCGGCCCATCGCTCGAGCCACCGAGCAGCAGCAACAGGCCGCAGCAGCCGCAGCGGCAGCCGGATCCGAGCAGTGGGAGAGCGCGGCGTCCTCTCCTCCGCCCGCGACAACTTGGCGTCACGAACAGGATCTTACCGCTCTACCGTTGGGTAATGGTGCGCCTTGTGACCGCCGGATGTATCCGGCCGGAAAATTTCAGAAGTCGCCATCTTTGGCGCGAAAAGTTCCCGCTCGAGCATCTTCTCGAGTAGTAGAGGCGCGAAGGCCAAAACCCCGCCTCGATAGAGGAGGGGCCGGAAAGAGGCTGAGGGGGACGAAATGGCGACTGGTCGCATGTAGCCGCGGCTATACAGATAAGGACGCTTTGACCCCACGATCCGCCGACCCCTGCAAAGAATGTCCGCTCCCCCTAGCTACGCGGAGGCTACCGAACCGGTGCCCGGGACAGCGGCATGGCTGAGGGCCCGGACGGCAGGGATCTGCCGGCACTACCGGGACCAGATCTGCCGGCTGATGGAACAGTGGACCGCGGAGGTGGAGGATGCAGCTGCAGTTGCACGAGTGTATGGAATGAAGGCCATGATGGAGGAGCTGGTGAGTGACCCACGCCCCTATGTCCCCGAGGGACCGGCCGCTGCGGCTGAGGGACCCGGTCTACCCCTGGCCCCCATGCCACCTCCGCCCTTCTTGCCCGTGCACCGCGCTGTGCCTGGTCCATCGGGCGTACACCCCTTCGTGACGTGGCTGAGAGAGTGACAAGCATGGAAGCTGCGGCAGCTGGCGGCAACCCGCCTGGCGCAGAGACGGACGATAGTGATTCCGGGCCTGACACCGAGCCCGTTTCGGAGGAAGATGAAGGAGTCGTCGCTCTGCAGGGCACGGAGGCCACTTACATCCCCCGGAGTGGAAACAACGGGTATCGGGCGGCCCTTCCTCGCCGCACTTGCTATGCGCTGGAGGGACTGGTGCCCGTGTTCTTCCACCCAGAGCCGGGTGAGGAGGACGAAAGTGCACAGTAAGGGCAGCGGAGTGCCGCTGCACAGTCCCCGTTGAGACCATCTGTGTGTTTAAAGTGTGTTTGAAAAAGTTTGGCAAAAATGAGAATAATAACCGAAGATTTACCTGATTGTCTACCGTGATTGGAAACCGGCCGTTGCCGGCATTGTTGTCCCCGTGGGGACCGCTTGAAAAGTTGTTTGCATAGGAACTCCTATGGACAAGCCCGTGAACTTGCAGGGCAACCACAAAAGGTAAGTGGGTTGTAAATAAAAATCTGTTGTTGCAGCTTACCGTAACCGCCTCCGGAGAGGCAGGTTGGAGGGAGGGCCCGCAGTGGAGCAGGCCGGGGCCCAGCCACCACAGGAACCGGTGGCTACCCTCTGGAGGGGAAGGACAGATCCCGCTCGGGTAACTTGTGCTGGACTTGGGTCAAGGGGTGCTGCCTGGGTTTTAGGGGCAGCATCAGGGCCAGGTTACTTGAGTGGGAGAGAGCGGCAGCCGCAACCGTTTTAATGTTACCGTTTGCAACGTTTAAGAACCGAACCTCCCGATGTGGGATGATGTCATAAGTTGTATTATGTTTACCTTTTATATATTTTTCAGAAAATAAAACCGGTGTTGGACGGGCAGCCCGCGGACGGTCTACATTTTGCTAAGGGGGAATGTGACGCCCTGGGCAAGCCAGGGGTCACAGGTCATAACACCACCACACCCTACACCCCAGTTAGGAACACCAAGGCTAACCTAAAATCCTTGTTGCCTTCCTCCAGGGGCTGATGTCCACACCAGGGGGTGGGCCAGGCGGTTGGCTCCACCCACCGAGGAGTTCACAGCCCTGGAGGCGGGAGAACCAGGCAGTCAAGCTAGGGAAGTGAAGGAGTAAACAGTGAAGTGGTAGAGAAGCTGAAGTAAAGGGAAAGTGACAGTTAAGAAAGCCTGAAGCTGGTCCGGGTGTGTGCCCCAGACTGAGACAGCAAGGTCAGCAGACGGCGGTGACTGTCTGCAGGAGTGACTGCTTGGAGGTTGCTGGAAGGACCGCAGACGGGTGGTGGCCCGGCGGTACCGGAGCGGTATACGAAGAACAGTCAGCACCAGTGGCAGGGGCCTTTCGGATCCCGGCAAGGCTAGGAGTCGCCGTGAATTTGCCAAATCCGTTAGTGAAGGGGACCTCTGGGTCTCCCAACAAGCAAGTCCCGATTGAAGGCAACAGTCCAACTGTTAAGGAGAAACACCGCCACCACCAGGGCACCAGTTTCTCAGGGCCAGCGCCTGCGGGCAAAGTAGGGCTCCTCCGGCCCATATCCAAGCCGGGGAGTGGGTTACCGGTGGGAACCCATCGCAACCATCATCATCTTAGGTGCAGGAAAAGGGACCGTCACCGTCAACTACTGGGGAAATCAAGTGTAGCTGTCCGTGGGAACCGTCTTTCCAGCCGTGTGTTTTACCGAGAACTGTGTCATCGTCTCAGGCTGAGTGAGTACCACAGTGCCGCAAGGCACAGCGCTGCCCCCGCGTCCCTGCACCCCACCAAGCCCTGCATCACCCACCTCATCACTGGGCCCCGGGACAACTACCCGCTACCCACAGAGGGGAGGACTAACATCTAGCTGCTCCATACCATCACTCCCGGGATCCCCATACAGAGCAGCGGTGGTGTCAACAAATTACCACAACCGTGGGTGGCGTCACGGACAATAAACTATCCCAAATCCCAATCCCCTTTCACTCACAGGCGAGGAGTGCCGCTCGAGTCCCCGGGATCCGGCCCATCGCTCGAGCCACCGAGCAGCAGCAGCAGGCCGCAGCAGCCGCAGCGGCAGCCGGACCCGAGCAGTGGGAGAGCGCGGCGTCCCCTCCTCCGCCCGCGACACTTTCTTTGTATTTATAGTTAACTAGAAGGTGGCCCGATTCTACGCATCGGGTATTCTAGAATTTACGTATTGTGTAGTTCATGTATGATTTTTGTTATATATATATATATATATAGATGTTGTTGTGTGTAGTTACCAAGTGTTTGTGTAGGGGCTGTACATGTTCTGGGTGTTGTCTGGGTGTGATGGGGGGTGAGAGCAGTGTTGTTTGTGTGTTGCGTTGTTTGTGGAGCGCTGTGTGTGTAGCGTTGTGTGTGTGTGTTGCGCGGTTTGTGTGTGTGTGGTGTGTTTTGGGGGGAGGTATGTTTTGTAAAATGTGTGTGTTGTGCGGTATGTGCGTATATTTGTGTGTGCAGCGTTGTCTGTGTGTGGGTGTCTGTGTAGGGCAGTTGTTTGTGGCTCCCAGTGTGTGTGTGTGGTGTGTTGTGCAGTGCGCGTGTGTGTGTGTGTGTTGGGGGGAGGTGTGCACTTCCCATCGTGCTCCATCCCCCATGCAGCGCACTCCCCATCGTGCTCCATCCCCCATGCAGCGCACACCCTATCATGCTCCATCTCCCATCCTGCGCACTCCCAAACGTGCTCCATCCGCCATGCTGCGCACTCCCAAACGTGCTTCATCCGCCATACTCCGCACTCCCCATCGTGCTCCATCCCCCATGCAGCGCACTCCCCATCGTGCTCCATCCCCTATGCTGCGCACCCCCCATCGTGCTCCATCTCCCATGCTGCGCACTCCCAAACGTGCTCCATCCGCCATGCTGTGCACTCCCAAACGTGGTCCATCCGCCATGCTGCGCACTCCCAAACGTGCTCCATCCGCCATACTCCGCACTCCCCATCGTGCTGAATCCCCCATGCTGCGCACTCCCAAACGTGCTCCATCCGCCATGCTGCGCACTCCCAAACATGCTCCATCCGCCATGCTGCGCACTCCCAAACGTGCTCCATCCGCCATGCTGCGCACTCCCAAACGTGCTCCATCCGCCATGCTGCGCACTCCCAAACGTGCTCCATCCGCCATGCTGCGCACTCCCAAACGTGCTCCATCCGCCATGCTGCGCACTTCCAAACATGCTCCATCCGCCATGCTGCTCACTCCCAAACGTGCTCCATCTGCCATGCTGCGCCAGCATCAGCCTCTCTACCCGCAGCATCAGCCTCTCTGCCCGTAGCATCAGCCTCTCTGTCCCCAGCATCAGCCTCTCTGTCCCCAGCATCAGCCTCTCTGTCCCCAGCATCAGCCTCTCTGTCCCCAGCATCAGCCTCTCTCATCCCAGCATCAGCCTCTCTCATCCCAGCATCAGCCTCTCTGTCCCCAGCATCAGCCTCTCTGTCCCCAGCATCAGCCTCTCTGTCCCCAGCATCAGCCTCTCCTCTCTGTCCCCAGCATCAGCCTCTCTCCTCCCAGCCTTCCCCAGCTTCAGCCTCTCTCCTCCCAGCCTCCCCCAGCATCAGCCTCTCTCCTCCCAGCCTCCCCCAGCATCAGCCTCTCTTCTTCCAGCCTCCCCCAGCATCAGCCTCTCTCCTTCCAGCCTCCCCCAGCATCAGCCTCCCTCTCCCAGCCTTCCCCAGGATCAGCCTCTCTCCTCCCAGCCTCCGTCCTCCCAGCCTTCCCCAGCATCAGCTTTCCCCTCCCAGCCTCCCTCAGCATCAGCCTTCCCCAGCATCAGCCTCTCTCCTCCCAGCCTCAGCCTCTCTCCTTCCAGCCTCCCCCAGCATCAGCCTCTCTCCTTCCAGCCTCCCTCAGCATCAGCCTCCCCTTCCCAGCCTTCCCCTGGATCAGCCTCTCTCCTCCCAGCCTCCTTCCTCCCAGCCTCCTCCTCCCAGCCTCCTTCAGCATCAGCCTTCCCCTCCCAGCCTTCCCCAAGATCAGCCTCTCTGCTCCCAGCCTCCTCCAGCACGCCGTGCTCCTCTGGCGACACTCACACACACGATCGCATCCACTCACACACACGATCGCATCCACTCACACACACACGATCGCATACACTCACACACACAGACACTGACGATATCGCACATACGCGCTCACAGTCACAACATCCGGAGATACCACATGCTTCTGGCCATGTGATCCTCCGTCAGGTCCTGGAAGGTCACAACAGCACAGTATCGAGGCCGAGAAGCAAGCGATATCGCCGGATGCTGTGAGTGTGTGGATGCGATGTGATGTGTGTGTGATGTGTGTGTGATGTGTGTGTGAGGTGTGTGTGAGAGTGTGAGAGTGAGTGTGAGCTGATGTGTGTGTATGTGTGTGTGTGTGCGTGTGGATCTTCCGCCGCTACAGGACCTCGATGCGCTTGTAACCATGCCAACGTATCCCGTCCCCCGCTCGCACGGGAGCCCACACCACTCCGGTGCGAGCGGGGGATGGGGGATGGGGGATGGGGGGGGGGGGGGGGGGGAGTACAGTACTCACCCCCCTTAACAGCCGTGTCAGTTCGGGGAATGCGCGGGGGGGGAGAGGGGGGGGGGGGGAGTACAGTACTCACCCCCCTTAACAGCCGTGTCAGTTCGGGGAATGCGCGGGGGGGGAGAGGGGGGGGGGGGGGGGAGTACAGTACTCACCTCCGTGACAGCCCTGTCAGTTCGGGGAATGCGCGGGGGGAGGTGGGCGGGGCCAGAGCTAACGTGCGTTGCGTGAGGGGGGCGGGGCGTGGCCGAATTGCCAATGCCTGCAGGGTGCCGGGGCGAGAGGCCAATCTGTGGGGGGGGCGGAGGCTGGGCGAGCAGCTGGCCAATCCGTGTGGGGGCGCAGCCTGGGCGAGTGGCCAATCGGTGTGGGGGGGCGTGGCCATGGCGAGCCCAGCGGCCAATCAGCTTTGTGTCACCGTAAGGACACAATGTCACCGGAAGGACACAATTTTGAAGCATGACAGACAGACAGACAGAATAAGGCAATTATATATATAGATAACGTCATTATTTATAGGTTAGTGTTGTGGACAGTACCCCCTCATTGGGTCCTATGCCCTCCTTTAATATCACGTGGCCTCTGTGTATGGCCGCGTGATCAGTGTGGGGCGGTACGCATTGTGGGTGGGTGGTGCCCGTGGGGCGTCCGGCGCTTCCATGGTCACCAGATCATTCACACGGCCGGGTGACCGGATATTGCGCTGCTCGCACATGCCTTTTTAGCCGATGTGCGTCCAGCATTTTTATGGTCACCGGATTACTTGTACGGCCGTGTGACTGGATATTGCGCTGCTCGCACACGTGATACTCTGCCCGATGTGCGTCCAGCGCTTCCATGGTCGCCGGATCATTTGCATAGCCACGTGACCGGATATTGCGCTGTTCGCGCACGTGATCTTCTAGCCGATGTGCGTCCATCGCTTCCATGGTTACCGGATCACGTGCGCGGCCGCGTGACCGGATATTGCGCTGTTCGTGCATGTGACCCTCCAGCATGGTGGTGAGGCAATACTATGCGACCGGATGTGTGTCGCGTTACATATACGCCGCCTAGTAACAAGCGGATGGCTGGGTATCAGTGTGTAGGGCGGAGCCTGGGCCACGCCCACGTTGGCGCATGTCAGAGGTGGGCGGTACCTCCGTGACGTGATCACGGGGAAAGCCCTACTCTTATATGGGGGGAATGATAAGGGAAGAATCATGATAGGAGTGTATCTCCGCCCATACACCCTAGGGGCGTTTATATCCCGAGGGTAGGATTGCCTCCCTGCATATGGTGGACAATTATCATTAGCCCCATTAACATAAGTGGGGCGTTCCCCTTTACACCCACAGGATACTTAAAGGAGTTGTCCGACATTAGCTTAACAAAAATGTTTGAGTTTATCTGTGCTGTATTGTCATATAAATCACACCTACATTGTTATTTTTTGTTTTCTAACTTTTGTTCCTCTTGAATTATCCCTTTATTCTCGGCAGCTTCTTGTTTACATTCAGATCCAGCAAACATGACCACTTCCTGTGCAAAACCTCAGTCAGAGCTGTCACCGCCCACCCCAGTGTCCAGCCTCGCCCCCTGCCCGCCCCCTGCACACACATTCCCTGTCAGTATTCTTCCCCAGCACCTGACCTGGTATTACTACAGCATTGCAAATAACAGCCCCACATCGGGCTCGGCACCGCACACGCACACATATGACTCTGCACCGCACACACACACATATGGCTCTGTACCGCACACGCACACATATGGCTCTGCACACGCACACACATGGCTCTGCACCGTACACGCACACACATGGCTCTGCACACGCACACATATGGCTCTGCATCGCACACATATGGCTCTGTACCGCACACGCACACATATGGCTCTGCACCGCACACATATGGCTCTGTACCGCACACACACACATATGGCTCTGCACCGCACACATATGGCTCTGTACCGCACACGCACACATATGGCTCTGCACCGTACACGCACACACATGGCTCTGCACCGCACACATATGGCTCTGCAACCTCCCCCATCCCCATAGGGAACACATGTGGAGTACATACTCACCTGTCCTCGGTCCCCGCCGCTCCTGCACGTTCGTGCGCTGTCTGTGCTCTCTTCAGCACAGTAGTGACGTCACCGCTGTGCTGCAGAGAGCACAGACAGCGGGAGGGACAATGATGAGAAGCTGCGCTGCGCTGCTTCTCATCAGCACTTTCAAATGTACCAGCATCGGTGATCTGTGATCTGTGATCTGTGATGCCGGTACATTTGAATGTGTGATCCTGAGCAGGGGGCCCGGTGCTGGAGCTGACACCACGGCAGCCGCCGCCAGGCCCCTCCCCCAGGTCACGGACCCCACAGCAGTGCAGGGGGAGGTTACTGGAGGTGCGGGGGAATGTGTGGGAGGGTGCAGGGAAGGGGGCGGGGCTCATCACACTGTAGACACCCAGCAGGGAGGCGACATGCTGTTCCACATTTGCATGTCAACATGGCCCTGCCCATGTAGACATGAAATGACCGGAAGCAGCAAAATCGCGGCAGGAGCGGTCACATGACCGCTCTGAGCCGGGGGAGAGGGGCTGACAGCAGGGCAGGTAAGTGCGCTCTATCTACTTACCTGCCCCAATGTAGCCCAATAGGGAAATAAAAAAAAAATGTCAAAGAAGCCGGATAACCCCTTTAAGGGTGGGAGATTTGAAAGCCTGGTGCTGTATGCCAAGGCCCAGACACAACATGCTGGAGGTCTGCTTTATTGAAGGTAAAAACATGTGGATTCTTTTGGAAATATACGTTCTCTTTTGTTATATTTGTACTTAAATAGCATCCTGACCTTCTTGTTTATTATTGCAGCTCTCTTTTGACCATAGTCCCCTGAGGAATAAGCATATTATGAAACGCGTTGGGAGGTCTAAGAGCATATCAGGTCAGATGGTTGCCAATTGAGGGGTACTGTGAGGCTGTTATGAATTGCCCCCCCCCCTCTTTATATTGGACAACTAAAGTTTTCTTTATATGTCTTTATAAGCTTTGTCTATATGACCCTACTGTCTTTTGTATATAACTCAGTTTTATGTATCTGACAACTTGTTGAGTGTTGTCTTTATTTCTATCACCGTGGTGGGAGGTCCCCCCCCCCCCCCCCCCCCGTGTGAAGTTTGTCCTTCCTTGGTGATACTAGCAGCTTTACATCTGCTCCAATCCTTTTGGTTGTTCTCTACCACCGTATTTGTTGTGTGGTTTGATATTTTTAATTATTAACCAATAAAGGTTATATTTTAATTGTTACCACAGTGTTACACTACAATTGCTTGGCTGCATATATATCATTTGTGAAGCAAACGACATCTTTATTTGAGATAGTATCTGTATATGCACCAAAGAGGTATATATAATATGGAATGATGGATAAATAACAGTGAACATAGTATCTATAAATGTCAAGAGAAGTGCGCTATGCACATAGAAATATAAAAAAAATGTGCACTGAAATAGTAAGAGGAGATGGAAATAAAAAAAAGGTAGAGCACAAAAAATGATCACAGATGGCAAGTGTGCAAATTACAAAGTGCTGCCTACAAATATGTGCTGATCAAGAAAGTAGACATCGCATAATGCACGGAACAGGTAATACACCACAATATAACAAGATGGTAAGTATTTAGAACCGCATGTGTTTATGTAGCGCCCCTGAAGCCATCAGGAACTACAGGGAACTGCATCCTATCAAGGATGAAGGGCCTTCCCACAGGGACCCAGAAGACTAGTGCCGGTAACAGCAAAACATTCATTTTAATCCCTGTTTTTCCCATTCCCAAAGACTGGTGAAAGGCTAGGGTTGGACCCAATGCATGGCCACCTAGGGGTGGAACTGATCCAGGCCACTAGACGACAACCGGAGGGAGGGGTTAAACAGTCAGTAAGTGGCAGTGAGAGGAGACGGACATAACCGTTCTGACGGGAAAGTGTAGCAGTGACCTGTCAGGCTCAGATGTGTGGTTGCCGAAAGAGTACGGTGGAGTACTCTCGGAACCATAGCACCGACGGGGTACAGAGTCCTAGGACAGGAAAACGCTCCAGGCAAACCTGATAAAATCTGCACGGTGAGGGGACCATCCAGGACCTCACCGACTGTAAAGTTCTGGACACCGTAGCAATGGGAGAACTGGGAAACAGGCACAGAGAAATCGACCCCAGAGGGTTCAAGCTAACTGTAATACGGACTAAGACTGAAAGGCGACCAGGAGGGGACCCCCCAGACACTCCAAGCCACCATCCAGAGACAGGTGCAGGCAGGGCCGTATTTGGGGTTTTTGCTGCCCTAGGCACTGTCAGTGGTGGCGCCCCCTTCTGATCAGTCAGATTACGGGTATGTGCACACAGCTTTTTTTTTTTTTTTTTCAGACAGATCCGCCCTATAACCCGCCCAAAAAACTCAAACTCTAAATAGTAAAGAAATGAACTCATACACTGCAGTGTAAAACGACTTGCTGTCCATATGTTCAGTCTTTGGAGTTTTTTTTAAGCGCGTCAGGTTTCCTCAGACATGAAGCGGCTGACAGTGACCGGTCCATTATATGGCGCCTACTGCTTGGATGCCGCTTACTAGTTGTGACCGGTCCATTATATGGCGCCTGCTGCTTGGATGCCGCTTACTAGTTGTGACCGGCCATTATATGGCGGCTGCTGCTTGGATGCCGCTTACTAGTTGTGACCGGCCATTATATGGCGGCTGCTGCTTGGATGCCGCTTACTAGTTGTGACCGGTCCATTATATGGCGCCTGCTGCTTGGATGCCGCTTACTAGTTGTGACCGGCCATTATATGGCGGCTGCTGCTTGGATGCCGCTTACTAGTTGTGACCGGTCCATTATATGGCGGCTGCTGCTTGGATGCCGCTTACTAGTTGTGACCGGCCATTATATGGCGGCTGCTGCTTGGATGCCGCTTACTAGTTGTGACCGGTCCATTATATGGCGGCTGCTGCTTGGATGCCGCTTACTAGTTGTGACCGGTCCATTATATGGCGGCTGCTGCTTGGATGCCGCTTACTAGTTGTGACCGGCCCATTATATGGCGCCTACTGCTTGGACGCCTCTTACTAGTTGTGACCGGCCCATTATATGGCGGCTTCTGCTTGGACGCCGCTTACTAGTTGTGACCGGCCCATTATAAGGCGGCTGCTGCTTGGATGCCGCTTACTAGTTGTGACCGGCCATTATATGGCGGCTTCTGCTTGGATGCCGCTTACTAGTTGTGACCGGCCATTATATGGCGGCTGCTGCTTGGACGCCTCTTACTAGTTCATTTAAAAAATAAGTAAAATCCAGCAGCTAAAAGATGTTGGAAAAAACAACCAAGAAGCCACAGCAAAAAAAAAAAAAAAATATTTGCTTCAGGATAAAATGATGACTGTCCTGAAGTGTTCTCTGTCTGAATAATTCCGGGGGTTCACAGACATCTACAAGACGTGTGCACATTCCCTGATAGAGCCCAGAGCCTTCAGATAGTAGTTAAGACCTCCATACACATTAACCTAAAGTGGTCTAAACCCGCCAATATCGACAGGTTCTGCAGATAGCCCAATGTGAATGGGGGCTCTAACTTCTGATTGTCAGGGGAATAAGGATCCAGCATGTCCAGAACCACCATCAGTACAGTAATACATAACTAAAACCACACTACATACAAGAATACGTAACCAAAACCACAGTTAGTACAGTAATACATCAACAGAACTACTGTCAATACAGTAATATCACCAAAACCACCCTAAATACAATAATACATCACCAAACCCACCCTGAAGACAATACATCGCCAAAACCACCATCAGTACATGAATACATTGCCAACTTCACACAGCAATCAAGTGCAGTGTCAGGTTAGACCCATATACATCTATGTATTGCATTAACGTACAACTCTCAGTATGTCCTTAACAATGGTAAGGAGATGCTGGTAGTTGTTAGCAGCCATCATTAGACTGTGGACCATATAAGAACCACAATACTGATTAGTCCCAGGCAGTAGACTTAACTTTTGGACGAGATCTTATAGGTTTAGGTCCATTAATTCTGAGGAGATTAGTAGGGCAGAAGTGGGCTCAGTAGGGAGAAGGGGCATCATGGGGTGGGACTTGAGACCCCCACCAATTGCTCAAAAGACCTCTTAAGTGCACAGCTCAGGAGACAGGACTATGAAATTTTACTCCCGGAATCCATTCTGTCTGCATGTTCTGGGAAACACTCGGGGCCACGGTAGTCGGACCCCCAGCGATTGGAAAGTTATTCCGCATCCCAAGGATAGGGGGTAAGTTCCCAATGTGAGAAAACCCCTTTAAAGCAGCATTAACACCGCAGCCAAAGATGGGAAACTGATTTATCTAAACAGTGTCCATCACCCGATGCACGAGCAAAACTTTCATTCGTCAGGTGAGATGATTTTTAAGCTGACTGAAAGGGAATCTGTCACCCCAAAATGACACCTAGACCGCAGAAATATTTATATGGGGGATATGATCTGTGGAGAAATAATCCCACCCATAGAGTTCAGCTTAAAAGGAACTGGTCACGACCTTTAATATTAAACTGCTCCATTGTCTTGTTAGTCAGAAAATGTGCATCACTTACGTTGCGTCACTAACAAGAGGGGGGGCAGTTTAAAATTGAAAAAGGGTGTAACAGGTTCCCTTTAATATTCACTGAAAAAGCCACATTTGCTATGAAAATGAGGACATTTCTGCACGGCCTAAGCCTGGTGCACAATACCACCGAATATAGGAAAATACTAGCCAGGCCTTTGTCTTGATTAATAGTGATCCATTGGTGAGAGTGAGCACCGTAACACCAGATCTCCTGACTGCACCGCACCCAACACTGCGGCACACTCCAAGCGTCAGTGCAGGTGTGCACACAACACAGGAGGAGCACAGCGGCACATGCCAAGCATCAGTGCGGGTGTGCATCCAACACAGGAGCAGCACAGCGGCACACTCCAAGCGTCAGTGCGGGTGTGCATCCAACACAGGAGGAGCACAGCGGCACACTCCAAGCGTCAGTGCGAGTGTGCACACAACACAGGAGGAGCACAGCAGCACACTCCAAGCGTCAGTGCGGGTGTGCACACAACACAGGAGGAGCACAGCGGCACACGCCAAGCGTCAATGCATGTGTGCATCCAACACAGGAGGAGCACAGCGGCACACTCCAAGCGTCAATGCATGTGTGCATCCAACACAGGAGGAGCACAGCGGCACACGCCAAGCGTCAGTGTGGGTGTGCATCCAACACAGGAGGAGCACAGCGGTACACTTCAAGCATCAGTGCGGGTGTGCACACAACACAGGAGGAGCACAGCGGCACACTCCAAGCGTCAGTGCGGGTGTGCACACAACACAGAAGGAGCACAGCGGCACACGCCAAGCGTCAGTGCGGGTGTGCACACAACACAGGAGGAGCACAGCGGCACACGCCAAGCGTCAATGCATGTGTGCATCCAACACAGGAGGAGCACAGCGGCACACTCCAAGCGTCAGTGCATGTGTGCATCCAACACAGGAGGAGCACAGTGAGGAGGGGGACACGGCGCTGTGATGTGCTGTCTGCTCACTTCAACAACCTTCCTCATTGAATCGGCAGTCAAATACAGGCAGCAACCAGGTGTCAGAACGTACCTGCATCACACTGCATGCACACCCACGCGGACACTGCAGTCACATTGCAGGTGCACCCACGCGGACACTGCAGTCACATTGCAGGCGCACCCACGCGGACACTGCAGTCACACTGCAGGCGCACCCACGCGGACACTGCAGTCACGCTGAAGGCGCACCCACGCGGACACTGCAGTCACATTGCAGGCGCACCCACGCGGACACTGCAGTCACATTGCAGGTGCACCCACGCGGACACTGCAGTCACATTGCAGGCGCACCCACGCGGACACTGCAGTCACACTGCAGGCGCACCCACGTGGACACTGCAGTCACGCTGAAGGCGCACCCACGCGGACACTGCAGTCACATTGCAGGCGCACCCACGCGGACACTGCAGTCACATTGCAGGCGCACCCACGTGGACACTGCAGTCACATTGCAGGCGCACCCACGCGGACACTGCAGTCACATTGCAGGCGCACCCACACTGACACTTGGAGTGCTACTCTGCTCCTCCAGTGTCAGGACACGTGCAGAAATGCTAAGTGATTTTAAACAGCACTGACTCTCACCTAAGGGCGAGGGACTGTCTTTAATATGCAAATAGGACGGTGCACATCTGCACCAAGACATCGGCCGCACCAGGGTGCACAGAACAGTCTGCATATATATAATAAAATATTAAGTTAAAACTGTACATGCCAGAGCGACGTCCCCTGTATAAATGTGTCTGCAGATTAATTGCCATTTTGGGAGTAAAAGTAAAATGTCATCGCTCTTAGCAACACATTGTCCAGCGTCTCCCAAGACTCCCCTCTTGTCTGGTCTGCTGCAGCACATACTGCAATGGTGCCCGTATAGGGAATCTGTCACCAGGTTTTGCTCCCCCATCTGAGAGCAGCATAATGTAGAGACTGAGCCCCTGATTCCAGCGATGTGTCACTTACTGAGCTGTTTGCTGTCGTTTTCTCTGCTGCAGATCTCGCAGTTATACAGAGCTCATGAATATGCTGGACTACCTGCAGCACACCAAGTAGTCCTGTAATGATAACTACTGCTGATTAAACAGTGATGTTATCAAAACTACACTAAGCAGCCCAGTAAGTGACAACACTGGAATCAGGATCTCTGCCCCTACATTATGCTGCTCTCAAATTAGGTGGCAAAAATCTGGTGACAGACTCATAATTCTCACTAAAGAGTAACCACCCTAAGTAAGCCCAAGGCTGTGCCCAAGAATAAGTAATTGCCCATCACTGAGCTCACTGCACAAAGAATGACCCCACACCATCTCACTTACAGTATACGGCCTCCACATTCTCTCCTATAACATTCCCACTACACTGCCCCCTCACATGAAATCCCCACTGTCCTCCCCACTGAATTATACCCTCCAGACCTTCCTCACTTATGAACTATGACCTCCACTGTCCCCACCTCTCCATGCAGCCCCCACTTCACTGTCCCCCTCATGATGTCCCCACTCTATAATGAGCCTTATGCTTCGCATTCTGTATACCGGGCCCTCCCAGGCTCCTAACTGAGCGCTCCCCATGCTGCCCCTTCTCCATATCAAGCCCACTCCATACCAAGCACACCATGGTTCCCCTTCCATACCGAGCCCCCCATGCTTTCCCATTCTCCATACCATGCCCCCCCCCCCCCATGCTACCCCATTCTCCATACCATGCCTCCCCCCATGCTACCCCATTCTCCATACCATGCCTCCCCCCATTCTCCATACCATGCCTCCCCCCATGCTACCCCATTCTCCATACCATGCCTCCCCCCAGGCTACCCCATCCTCCATACCATGCCTCCCCCCATGCTACCCCATTCTCCATACCATGCCTCCCCCCATGCTACCCCATTCTCCATACCATGCCTCCCCCCATGCTACCCCATTCTCCATACCATGCCTCCCCCCATGCTACCCCATTCTCCATACCATGCCTCCCCCCGTGCTACCCCATTCTCCATACCATGCCCCCCCCCCCGTGCTACCCCATTCTCCATACCATGCCTCTCATTCTCCATACTGTAACTCCCATTTGCTATACTGTCCACCACCCTCCCTCATTTTCCCTCCCCCCCCATTTTCCCATTCTGCTCCATCCCCCATGCTGCGCCCCCACATCATGCTCCATCCCCATGTTGCGCCCCCACATCATGCTTCATCCCCCCCATCCTCCATGTTGCGCCCCCACATCATGCTTCATCCCCCCCCATCCTCCATGTTGCGCCCCCACATCATGCTTCATCCCCCCCCCATCCTCCATGTTGCGCCCCCACATCATGCTTCATCCCCCCCCATCCTCCATGTTGCGCCCCCACATCATGCTTCATCCCCCCCATCCTCCATGTTGCGCCCCCACATCATGCTTCATCCCCCATCCTCCATGTTGCGCCCCCACATCATGCTTCATCCCCCCCATCCTCCATGCTGCGCCCCCACATCATGCTTCATCCCCCCCATCCTCCATGCTGCGCCCCCACATCATGCTTCATCCCCCCCATCCTCCATGCTGCGCCCCCACATCATGCTTCATCCCCCCCATCCTCCATGTTGCGCCCCCACATCATGCTTCATCCCCCCCCATCCTCCATGTTGCGCCCCCACATCATGCTTCATCCCCCCATCCTCCATGTTGCGCCCCCACATCATGCTTCATCCCCCCATCCTCCATGTTGCGCCCCCACATCATGCTTCATCCCCCCCATCCTCCATGCTGCGCCCCCACATCATGCTTCATCCCCCCCATCCTCCATGCTGCGCCCCCACATCATGCTTCATCCCCCCCATCCTCCATGCTGCGCCCCCACATCATGCTTCATCCCCCCATCCTCCATGTTGCGCCCCCACATCATGCTTCATCCCCCCCATCCTCCATGCTGCGCCCCCACATCATGCTTCATCCCCCCCATCCTCCATGCTGCGCCCCCACATCATGCTTCATCCCCCCCATCCTCCATGCTGCGCCCCCACATCATGCTGCATCCCCCCCATCCTCCATGTTGCGCCCCCACATCATGTTCCATCCCCCATCCTCCATGTTGCGCCCCCACATCATGCGGCATCCTCCCCCCAGCCTCCATGTTGCACCCCCACATCATGCTGCATCCCCCCCATCCTCCATGTTGCGCCCCCATATCAAGTTCCATCCCCGCATCCTCCATGTTGCGCCCCCATATCAAGTTCCATCCCCCCATCCTCCATGTTGCGCCCCCATATCATGTTCCATCCCCCCATCCTCCATGTTGCGCCCCCACATCATGCGGCATCCCCCCCCATCCTCCATGTTGCGCCCCCACATCATGCTTCATCCCCCCATCCTCCATGTTGCGCCCCCACATCATGCTTCATCCCCCCATCCTCCATGTTGCGCCCCCGCATCATGCTTCATCCCCCCATCCTCCATGCTGCGCCCCCACATCATGCTTCATCCCCCCCATCCTCCATGCTGCGCCCCCACATCATGCTTCATCCCCCCCATCCTCCATGTTGCGCCCCCACATCATGCTTCATCCCCCCCATCCTCCATGCTACGCCCCCACATCATGCTTCATCCCCCCCATCCTCCATGCTGCGCCCCCACATCATGCTTCATCCCCCCCATCCTCCATGCTGCGCCCCCACATCATGCTTCATCCCCCCATCCTCCATGCTGCGCCCCCACATCATGCTTCATCCCCCCCATCCTCCATGCTGCGCCCCCACATCATGCTTCATCCCCCCCATCCTCCATGCTGCGCCCCCACATCATGCTTCATCCCCCCCATCCTCCATGCTGCGCCCCCACATCATGCTTCATCCCCCCCATCCTCCATGCTGCGCCCCCACATCATGCTTCATCCCCCTCATCCTCCATGCTGCGCCCCCACATCATGCTTCATCCCCCCCATCCTCCATGCTGCGCCCCCACATCATGCTGCATCCCCCCCCATCCTCCATGTTGCGCCCCCACATCATGTTCCATCCCCCATCCTCCATGTTGCGCCCCCACATCATGCGGCATCCTCCCCCCAGCCTCCATGTTGCACCCCCACATCATGCTGCATCCCCCCCCCATCCTCCATGTTGCGCCCCCATATCAAGTTCCATCCCCCCATCCTCCATGTTGCGCCCCCATATCAAGTTCCATCCCCCCATCCTCCATGTTGCGCCCCCATATCAAGTTCCATCCCCCCATCCTCCATGTTGCGCCCCCATATCAAGTTCCATCCCCCCATCCTCCATGTTGCGCCCCCACATCAAGTTCCATCCCCCCATCCTCCATGTTGCGCCCCCACATCATGCGGCATCCCCCCCCAGCCTCCATGTTGCGCCCCCACATCATGCTGCATCCCCCCCATCCTCCATGTTGCACCCCCACATCATGCTGCATCCCCCCCATCCTCCATGTTGCACCCCCACATCATGCTGCATCCCCCCCATCATGCTGCATCCCCCCCATCCTCCATGTTGCGCCCCCACATCATGCTGCATCCCCCCATCCTCCATGTTGCGCCCCCACATCATGTTCCATCCCCCCATCCTCCATGTTGCGCCCCCACATCATGTTCCATCCCCCCATCCTCCATGTTGCGCCCCCATATCATGTTCCATCCCCCCATCCTCCATGTTGCGCCCCCATATCATGTTCCATCCCCCCATCCTCCATGTTGCGCCCCCATATCATGTTCCATCCCCCCATCCTCCATGTTGCGCCCCCATATCATGTTCCATCCCCCCATCCTCCATGTTGCGCCCCCACATCATGTTCCATCCCCCATCCTCCATGTTGCGCCCCCACATCATGCGGCATCCTCCCCCCAGCCTCCATGTTGCACCCCCACATCATGCTGCATCCCCCCCCATCCTCCATGTTGCGCCCCCATATCAAGTTCCATCCCCGCATCCTCCATGTTGCGCCCCCATATCAAGTTCCATCCCCCCATCCTCCATGTTGCGCCCCCATATCATGTTCCATCCCCCCATCCTCCATGTTGCGCCCCCACATCATGCTTCATCCCCCCATCCTCCATGTTGCGCCCCCGCATCATGCTTCATCCCCCCATCCTCCATGCTGCGCCCCCACATCATGCTTCATCCCCCCCATCCTCCATGCTGCGCCCCCACATCATGCTTCATCCCCCCATCCTCCATGTTGCGCCCCCACATCATGCTTCATCCCCCCCATCCTCCATGCTACGCCCCCACATCATGCTTCATCCCCCCCATCCTCCATGCTGCGCCCCCACATCATGCTTCATCCCCCCCATCCTCCATGCTGCGCCCCCACATCATGCTTCATCCCCCCCATCCTCCATGCTGCGCCCCCACATCATGCTTCATCCCCCCCATCCTCCATGCTGCGCCCCCACATCATGCTTCATCCCCCCCATCCTCCATGCTGCGCCCCCACATCATGCTTCATCCCCCTCATCCTCCATGCTGCGCCCCCACATCATGCTTCATCCCCCCCATCCTCCATGCTGCGCCCCCACATCATGCTGCATCCCCCCGATCCTCCATGTTGCGCCCCCACATCATGTTCCATCCCCCATCCTCCATGTTGCGCCCCCACATCATGCGGCATCCTCCCCCCAGCCTCCATGTTGCGCCCCCATATCATGTTCCATCCCCCCATCCTCCATGTTGCGCCCCCATATCATGTTCCATCCCCCCATCCTCCATGTTGCGCCCCCATATCATGTTCCATCCCCCCATCCTCCATGTTGCGCCCCCATATCATGTTCCATCCCCCTCATCCTCCATGTTGCGCCCCCCCCCCCGGGTTGCTTGTTCGGCGCTGTCTTCGGCTGTAAAGCGCTTACCTGCTCCAGGCGGCATCTCCGGCGGCTGCACCTCCCGTTCTCCGCGGTGGTGGTGGCGGTGGCAGGATCATCAACTCACATCTTCCTCGGCGGCGGCTCCATGTCCCGTCCTCCTCTGCGCGGCGCTGCCTCACGCTCCTGTGACCTCTGCACAGTGAGCGCACGGCAGCACGTCGGGGCGGGGAGCTGATTACAGCTCCTCTGACCCCGGAAGTAAGTGCCGGCACGCTCACAGTTTCATTTATAGTCGCGTGTTATAGACGCGACTATAAATGACTGTGCGCCCCCTCCCTCCTCCAAAAAGGCGCCGGATTTAATAAAGAGTTTGGAGGAGGGAGGAAGATTTAAAAAAAAAAATTTTTTTTTTTTTTTTTTTTTTAAATTTTGGTTTGGGCGCCGCCTCCCTGGAAGGCGCCGCCCTAGGCACGTGCCCTCAAGTGCCTAATGGCAAATACGGCCCTGGGTGCAGGGGAAAGAAGCCACCAGGTTACCACACCGGCACTGGAACTAAGGGGACCCATTTGGAGGACCAGCCTTCATCGGGTTGCCAGCCATAACAACGCTGTGAGTAAAGAAACCAGTTACACTACAATCCCTTGTATGGCCTACCTTCTTTCCGCACCCAACACCATCATCTATCCCCTGGGGCCTGGCTCTACTTGCGGAGGGCCCAACATCCAGGCTGCCATTAATATCAGCCGCAGCGGTCAGAGACTGTGCAGCGGTGGCGCCATCTAAATAGCCGCAACCCGCAAGTGACGTCATGGCAAAAACTTTTATTATCATTCCCATGTACATAACCCCTTTTAAGCGACCGCCAGGGTTACGGAATCGGGCAATGGCCACCCAGTGAACTGTCCCAGTAAATATACTGCCCGGGACCGAGTACCTCAAAGCCTTGGGGTGCGTCATTTACCTGAAGCCATGTCCCACTGCTACTGTGCCGACACCAAAGCCCTACACGCGTTTCAGCGTGTAGCCTTCATCAGGGGTGGGTGCGGATAACACTCACATTTCCACAGGAGGGCTGGCACTGCGTCCCAGATGATAAATTTGGCACTATGGTAACATTTTTGTGAAGTACCTGTGAATTCTGAATAAAATCCTTGAGGGGTCAAGTTTCCAAAATGGGATCACTTGTGGGGGTTTCTGCTGTATAGGTACCCTAGGGGCCCTGCAAATGCGACATGGTGCCCACAATTTATTTCAACTTTTCCAAAATTTAAATGGTGCTCCTTCCATTCCAAGCCCTCCAGTTTGTCAAAACAGAGGGTTTTAGCAACATGTGTGGGTATCATTGTGTTCATAAGAAATTGGATAACAAACTGTGGGGTCCATTCTTTGGTGTTACCTCTTGAAAAAGTGAGAAATTTGCTGCTAAAGAAACATTTGTGAAAAAAAAGAAAAATGTTTTCAATATGACGACCTAAGTATCAAATTCTGTAAAGTACATGTGGGTTCCAAATGCTCACTATACCCCTGGATAAAATCCTTGAAGGGTCTAGTTTCCAGAATGGGGTCACATGTGGGGGAGCTCCACTGTTTAGGCACCTTAGGAGCTCTCCAAATGCAACATGACATTCCAGCCAATTTTGCAGTCAAATGGCGCTCCTTCCCCTCCAAGCCATGCCGTGCGCCCAAACAGTTGATTTCTATCACATATGAGGTATTGGCATACTCAAGAGAAATTGCACAATAAATTTCATGCTGCATTTTTTCCTGTTACCTTTGTGGGGAAAAAAAGCCATCTGTTTCAAGTAACAAGTTTGTGGTAAAAAAATTTTTTTTTATTTTCAAGGCTCAATGTTATAAAATTCTGTGGAGCTCCCGCGGGTTCAAAGTTCTCACCAAACATCTAAGAAAATTCCTTGAGGGATCTAGTTTCCAAAATGAGGTTACATGTGAGGGAGCTCCACTGTTTAGGCACCTCAGCGGCTCTCCAAATGCAACATGGTGTCCGCTAATGATTGCGGCCAAATTTATAGTCAAATAGTGCTCCTTCCTTTTCAAGCCTTGCCATGCGCCCAAACAGTTTCAGCACATATGGGGTATCTGTGTAGTCAGGAGAAATTGCACAACAAGTTTTATGGTGCATTTTAACCTGATACCTTTGTGAAAAAAAAATCTATCTGGTTGAAGAAATAATTTTGTAGTAAAAAAGTAATTTTATATTTTCACGGCTCAATGTTAACGAGTACTCACCAAACTTCTAGATAAATTTCTTGAGGGGTCTAGTTTCCAAAATGGGGTTACTTGTGGGGGGGGGGGGGGTTCAGTTGTATAGGTACCTTAGGGGTCCTACAAATGCCACATGGTACACACAATCTTTTTCAGCCAAATTTGCTTTCCAAAATTCAAATATTGCTCCTTCCGTCTGAGCCCATTTGTCCAAAAGGAGGCGTCTGACTACATGTGGGGTATCACCATGCTAATAAGCAAGTGAAACAAACCGTGGAGTCTTTAGCTCTTAAAAACGTGAGAAATTTGGTGCTAAAGCAACATTTGTGTGAAGAAAAAAAAATATATACAGTATATATGAAACTTGTCAATATGACGGCCGCATGTTATCAAATTCTATGTAGTACCTGTGGATTTGAAATGCTCACTATACCCCTAGATAAAATCTATGAGGGGTCTAGTTTCCAATACGGGGTCACTTGTGGGGTGGTTTCTGCTGTTTAGGTACCTTAGGGGCTGGGCAAATGCAATATGGTGAACGCAATTTCAGCCAAATATATGTTCCAAATTTCAAATATTGCTCCTTCTGTTTCAGGCCCTCCCATTTGTCTAAAGAGAGGTTTCTGACCACATGTGGAGTATTAGCGCACTCAGAAGAAAATGAGCAAAAAAAATTTCGGGTCCATTTTGTTTTATTTCTTCTAAAATTGAATAAATTGGGTCTAGAGCAATATTTTTAGGTAAAATGATAATTTTTAATTCCAGATTGCTTTAGTTCCTGTGAAGCATCTGAAGGGTTAATAAACTTCCTTCATGTGGTTTTGAGCAGTATGAGGGGTGCAGTTTTTAGAGTGGGGTCACGCTTGGGTATTTTGTCAGAGGCCTCTCAAAGTCACTTCAAATGTGATGTGGGCCCCAAAAAAATGGTTTTGTAAAGCTTGCTTTACAAAAAAAAAAAGAAATTGCTGATGAACTTTGAACCCATTTAACTTCCTAACCCCCCCCAAAAAAATTCTGTTTCAAAAATTGCACTGATGTAAAGTAAAGATGTGGGAAATGTAACTTAATAACTGTTTTGTGTGCCAGAACTCTGGTTTAAGGGCATAAAAATTAAAAGTTTGAAAATGTAAAAATTTGTCAAATTTGTGATTTTTTTTTTTTTTATTGTCCTAAATATATCACTAACATGAAGTACAATAGGTCACGAAAAAAAAAAACATTCTCACAATCACTGCAATCCGTTGAAGCTCCAGAGCTATAACCTCATGAAGTGACACTGGTCAGAATTGTAAACTTTGGCCTGGGCAATGAGTACAAAATTGACTTTGTCCATAAATGGAACCTGTCAGATGAGGTCCAATATGCACCCAGAACCACAAGCAGTGGCAGTTCTGTTAATGTATTCTTGTACAAGAGGTGGTTCTGGTGATGTATTTCTATACTGATTGTGACACTGGCAATTGATTCTGTACTGATAAGGGTTCTGGTAATTTATCTATATGGATGGTAGTTTTGGTAATGTATTTTTGTATGGATGGTGGTTCTGGTAATGTATTTCTGTGCTGATGGTGGTTCTAATAATATAAATCTGTACAGATGGTGGTTTTAGTTATGTATTTCTGTACTAATGGTGGTTCTTGTGATGTATTCCTGTACTGATGGTGGTTCTGATGTATTCCTGTACTGATAGTTCTGGTTATGCATTTCTGTACTTATGATGGTTCTGGTTATGCATTCTTTACTGATGGTGGCTCTGGTGATTTCTTACTGATGATAATTCTGGTTATGTATTTATGTATTGATGGCTGTTCTTTTGACATTTTTGTACTAATGGATGTTTTATTGATGTACATTAGTGATAGTTGTTCTAGTGATGTACTCCTTTATTCTTGTAGTGATGGTGGTTTTGGTGATGTACTCCAATACTGGTGGTGAATCTGATATATTTTTGTACATATGTTGGCTCTAGGAATGTATTTCTGTACTGAGGGTGGTTCTGATAATGTATTTCAGCACTGATTTTGGTTCTGGTGATACATTCATGTACTGGTGGTGATTCTCATGATCTAGTCATGTACTGATAGTTCTGGTGAGGTGTTCATGTATTGATGGGGATTTTATGTATTTCTGTGCTGAGGGTGGTTCTGGTGACATAATTCTCTACAGATGGATGATTTATGTATTTCTGTACTAATGGTGGTTCTGGTAATGTATTTCTTACTGATTATGATTCTGGTGATAAATTTATGTATTGATGGTTGTTCTTTTGATGAATATCTATTAATGGGGGGGGTTATTGATGTACTTCTGTAGTGATTGTTGTTCTGGTGATGTACTCATGTAATAACCGTGGTTTACGTGATGTATTTCTGTAGTGATGGTGGCTTTGGTGATGTATTCCAATACTGGTGGTGAATCTGGTGAAATGTTTATATACTTATGTTGATTCTAGTAATGTATTTCGGTACAGATTTTGGTTACAATGATATACAGTATGTCCACCCATATCCTGTCCACCGCCATTAACATGAGAACGGCGGCAGCTATAGGCATAGAAGTGGTGTCTGGGTATAGTAAAGTAGCCATGCGCTACGCAATCAAACCACCTATAGCGCCACCTGGTGGAAAACAACGGAGTTAGCATTTTTATCTCGAAAACGGAACGAGATAGAGAAAAAAACTGAATTACAAAGTTGTAGGGCATCATCAATTCAATACGAATCGACTTGGTGGTCATCAAATTTGCTGAGCAGCAGCACTCAATGTCAGGCAGCAGCTGCTAAAGCAAACAAGATTTTAGGGTGTATAAAGAGATAATATCCCGTAATTCAAATTTATTATTACCCTTCTGTAAATGTATTACTCCTCTATAAATGTATTATTAATCTTCTATAAAATCAATTGTACGGCCATATATAGAATACGGTATGCAGATTTGGGCTTCAGATTTTAAAAGGAGAATTGGGAAGTTTGGAATCTGATCAAAGGCGGTGACTAGATAATGACATGGGCTGGAAGGCCTATATGATGACGGGTTGGAATAGTTGGACTTATTTAGCTTAGAACCCCCCCCCCCCCCAAAAAAAAAAAAAACAAGACATCTCGGAGTGGATCTCAGTTGTATGTATAAATGCATGTTTGGGCAATACAAAGGACAACAAAAGCCTTAGGCTATGTTCGCACGTTGTGTTTTTTTCCGCGTTTCTGCAGCGTTTTTAGCAGCAGCGTTTTTGCGCTAAAACGCATGCGTTTTTGATTGCCAGCAAAGTCTATGGGAAAAGCAGAAATCCTGTCTGCACTTTGCTTTTTTTTCTGCAGCGTTTAATTTGCATATTTGTGGTCAAAAACCATGCTGAAAAAGAAGCAGCATGTCAGTTGTTTTTGCCATTTCTGCAGCGTTTCCTTAACATTGGAGTCAATGAGAAATGGCAAAACGCAACCAAAATCACAATTCCTGCGTTTTTCATGCTTTTTACCTGCTTTTCCACTGCGTTTTTGGCTCCAAAAACGCATGCTTTTCTGGACAAAATTTAATGGGTTCTAATGTTCCTTTACACACACACAATAACCGAAAATTTAAATGTTAAAAAATTAGAAACTTCACCTATTTTTCTGATACAATGTGCATAACCACTATTTTCTCATTAAAAATGATAATTTCCCATATAGTTTTATTAAAAGTTAATTTTATACTTTTTTTCTCTTTTTTCATTCTTTTTGACTAATTCAACTTTATTTCTCAGTGTCTTGATCTCAAAAACGCATCTGCAGAAACGCAGGTGAAAACGCAGGTAAAAAGCGCTAAAAACGCACTAAAAACGCGGTAAAAATGCATGCGTTTTTAGCGTTAAAAAATGGTCAAAAGCCATTTGGTCAAAAACCAAGGGAAGGAAAACGTGCAGAATAAACTGCAGGTACTCCGACGCAACGTGCGCACATAGCCTTATTCCTTCTAAAGTCCTCACTTAATTTGTCCACAAAGTGGCAAATTATACAAGATAAGTTAAGGAAAAAAAGAATGAAACCAGGGATTCCCAGCCGGTCTCCCATGCCGGTACTTGCCTGACTTCAAACTGGACTGGCAGCACCTCCCAATGTGAATAGGTGCGTATCTGTTCATTATACAATATATAAAAAAATAGAAAAAAAAAACAGTCGCACTCTGCAATAACACAAAAATACACTACGTAATGAAGAAATTGGAGGTATTTAGAATATTAGAATGGCCATTGTAATACTAGCCCAGCGCCACTTCACGGCACCCTCCTTTGCTGGGTCCTACTCTACACTGCATCTTTTTTTGGGCTTCTTAAAAACCAACACAAGATCAGCAGGTGACTACAAGAGGTTAATGAACATGGCGGGAGTTGGAGTGCAGAGCCAGTCTTAAACTAAAAGAATCCCCTTCTGCGGCTCCTGGGCTGGTTTCTATGAAGGTGCACCTTGGCCTTGACTCCCCTTCCAGACCCTCAAAAATAACCTTATAAAACTTGGCCGTTAGGTATGCTAATTACCTGTGTTGGTCAGATGGGCGGGCTCATTTTCTGCTCCTGTCCCCCCTCCTGCCGCTGATCGCCGTCCTCATTCCTTGATTGAAGGGATGACACCCTCCGTTCATCCTCCTTGTCGCATTTTCAAATCTCACGCCTGTGCAGTTAGGTCGGCTCGCGCAGGCGCTGTTCGCTCTGCCATATCTCGGACAGAGCAGAAAACATAGCTGCCCTCGCTCGCGCCGGTGAGCTAAATTTGCAGGCGTGAGATTATGGGCGGGTACGAGCATGGCGCTGGTGAGGTTGGCGCTGTGCATGACCTCACCAGCGCGATGCTCGTACCCACCCATAATCTCGCGCCTGCGCATTTAGCTCACCGGCGCGAGTGAGGGCAGCAGTTTTCTGCTCTGCCCGCCATATGGCAGAGCGAACTGAGCCTGCGCGAGCCGACCTAACTGCACAGGCGCGAGATTTAAAAATGCGACGAGGAGGATGATGACGCCCTCCATCACGTCAATCAAAGAATGAGGACGGCGATCAGCGGCAGGAGGGGGATATAGGAGCAGAAAATGAGCCCTCCCATCTGGCCAGCACAGGTAATTAGCATACCTAACGACCACGTTTTATAAATTAATTTTTGGGGTCTGGAAGGGGAGTCAGGGCCAAGGTGCACCTTCATAGAAACCAGCCCAGGAGCTGCAGAAGGGGATTCTTTTTAATAGGGAAATATCTGGTGACAGGTTCCCTTGAAGTATAAGGAAAAAGAATGAAACAAGGGATTCCCAGCCGGTCTCCCATGCCGGTACTTGCCTGACTTCAAACTGGACTGGCACCACCTCCCAATGTGAATAGGTGCGTATCTGTTCATGATGCAATATATAAAAAAAATAGAAAAAAAACAGTGGCACTCTGCAGTAACACAAAAAGATAAGTTAAGATAGATGTAAAAAAGTGCAAACAGTATAACGAATTAGGTGCAAAAAGGAACAAAGGTGCAAAAAACACACAAAAGTGCACAAATAACACGCAGAAAACCAATAATGATTCTCCCAAAACAAAGAGCATTGTGTGTTATATAGTCTCTATCACTAGATTTCTCCTTTATAAAAAGGCAGAACTCAAAGGACCCAGGTTTTTTCTCAATTTATGTAACTATATAGTGAATATAGAGGGTGGCTTGTAAGGCTACGACCGCACTTTGCGTTTCCACCTACGTTTCAGCTGCTTTTTAGGTCCGTTTTGAACTGCAGCGTTTTCACGCCAAAGGCTATGTGTCCACGTTGCTTTTCCCTACTTGCAGTTCTAAATGCACGTTTTCTCCTTAATTGAATTAGCCAAAGTTGCCTTTTGCAGAACATTAGCGCTGAAAACGCATGCGTATTTGCCGCGTATTTGATGCGTTTTTAGCGCTTTTTGAATGCTTTTTCAAATGCTTTTTGACACATGCGTTTTGAACATCAAGACACTGATAAATAAAGTTACAACAGTCAAACCAAATGAAAAAAGAGAAAAAAAAAAGGGGCACATAAATATTTCTATGAAAAAAAAGAAAATAGCAAGATTTAATAGAATTATAGCGGTTATTTAATAAAAAACGGAAATATAGCAATAAAATGATAATTTTCTTTACATAAATTGTCGGACTATGTGTGTGTGTAAAGGGACATATGAAATCATTATTTTGATGTGCAAAAAGCATGCGTTTTAGTAGTCCAAAACGCATGTTTTCTGCACCTAAAAAGCAGGTAAAATGCTGGAATTTTGATGTTTCTTGGTTACTCCCTGTTTCTCATTGACTTCTATTTTATGTAAACGCACCTCAAATGGCAAAAACAATTGACATGCTGCTTTTTAAAATGCATGTTTTTTGTCAAAAAATATGCAAATTTGACGCAGCGTTTTCAAATGCATGGTGGGCACAGGAAAACCCTATTTCCCATAGACTTTGCTGAGAAATCAAAACGCAGCCATTAGGGCACTAAAAAGGTGCAGTTGAAAACGCTGCAGAAAAGCATGAAAAAACGCACCGTGGGCACATAGCCAAAAGGCATGCGTTTTGCTTTTCCATAATAGTCTATGGAAAATGTAGATTTCTAGACCGCACTTTGCGTTTTAAAACGCTGCGTTTAATTTGCATAATTTGTGGCAAAAACCATGCGTTCAAAGAAGCAGCATGTCAGTTGTTTTTGCAGTGTTTTGCTAACATTGAAGTCAGTGAGAAGTTGCAAAAAGCAACAAACATCAAAATTCCAGCGTTTTACCTGCTTTTTAGGTGCAGAAACACGGCGTTTTTGACTTCAAAAACGCATGCTTTTCAGACATTAAAATAATGGAATAATATGTCCCTTTACACACATACATCGTTTGACAATTACATTTTTGAAATGTATGATTTTATTGCTATTTTAGCAATAAATATTATAAAACCGCTATAATTTCATGAAATATTACTATTTTCTTAAATCAAAAATTATATATGTTTTGCTTTTTTTTTCTTCTCTTTTTTCAGTCTGTCTGACTATTTAATCTTTATTTAGCAGTGTCTTGATGTTCAAAACGCATCTGTCAAAACGCAATGGAAAAGCATGTAAAAAGGTCTGAAAACGCATCTTAACCCCTTCACCCCCAGCCACTAAAACACCCTAATGACCGGGCCATTTTTTGCAATTCTGACCAGTGTCACTTTGACAGGTTATAACTCTGGAACGCTTCAACGGATCCTGGCGATTCTGAGATTGTTTTTTCGTGACATATTGTGCTTCATGTCAGTGGTAAATTTAGGCCGATATTTTTTGCGTTTATTTGTGAAAATTTAGGAAATTTGGCGAAAATTTTGAAAATTTCGCAAATTTCAAACTTTGAAAATTTATGCCCATAAATCTGAGAGATATGTCACACAAAATAGTTACTAAATAACATTTCCCACTTGTCTACTTTACATCAGCGCAATTTTCGAAACAAATTTTTTTTCCGTTAGGAAGTTAGAAGGGGTCAAAGGTCATCAGCAAATTCTCATTTTTCCAACAAAATTTACAAAATAATTTTTTTAGGGACCACATCACATTTGAAGTGACTTTGAGAGGCCGAGGTGACAGAAAATACCCAAAAGTGACCCCATTCTAAAAACTACACCCCTCACACTGCTCAAAACCACATCCAATAAGATTATTAACCCTTTAGGTGCTTCACAGGAACCAAAGCAATGTGGAAGGAAAAAATGAAAATTTTACTTTTTAACACAAAAATGTTACTTTAGCCATAAAATTTTCATTTTTACAAGGGAGAAAAGAGAAAGTGCACCCTACAATTTATTGTGCATGTTCTCCTGAGTACGCTGATACCCCATATGTGGTAAAAATCAATTGTTTGGGCGCACGGCAGAGCTCGGAAGGGAAGGAGCGCCATTTGAATTTTTGAACGCAAAATTAGCTGCACTCATTAGCGGACGCCATGTCGGGTTTGAAGACCCCCTGAGGTGCCTAAACAATGGAGCTCCCCCATAAGTGACCCCATTTTGGAAACTAGAGGCCTCAAATAATTTTTCTAGATGTTTGGTGAGCACTTTGAACCCCTGGGGGCTTCACAAAAGTTTATAGCGTTGAGCCGTGAAAAGAAAAAAAAAATTTTTTACCACAAAACGGTTGCTTCAACTAGGTAGCTTTTTTTTTCACAAGGGTAACAGGAAAAAATGCACCATAAAATGTATTGTGCATTTTCTCCTGAGTACGCAGATACCTCATATGTGGTGGAAATCAAATGTTTGGACACACAGCAGTGCTCGGAAGGCAAGGAGCGCCATTTGAATTTTTGAGTGCAAAATTAGCTGCACCTGTTAGCGGACGCCATGTCGGGTTTGAAGACCCCCTGAGGTGCCTAAACAATGGAGCTCCCCCACAAGTGACCCCATTTTGGAAACTAGAGGCCTCAAATAATTTTTCTAGATGTTTGGTGAGCACTTTGAACCCCTGGGGGCTTCACAAAAGTTTATAGCGTTGAGCCGTGAAAAGAAAAAAATTTTTTTTTTACCACAAAACGGTTGCTTCAACTAGGTAGCTTTTTTTTTCACAAGGGTAACAGGAAAAAATGCACCATAAAATGTATTGTGCATTTTCTCCTGAGTACGCAGATACCTCATATGTGGTGGAAATCAAATGTTTGGACACACAGCAGTGCTCGGAAGGCAAGGAGCGCCATTTGAATTTTTGAGTGCAAAATTAGCTGCACCTGTTAGCGGACGCCATGTCGGGTTTGAAGACCCCCTGAGGTGCCTAAACAATGGAGCTCCCCCACAAGTGACCCTATTTTGGAAACTAGAGACCTCAAATAATTTTTCTAGATGTTTGGTGAGCACTTTGAACACCTGGGGGCTTCACAAAAGTTTATAGCGTTGAGCCGTGAAAAGAAAAAAACAATTTTTTACCACAAAACGGTTGCTTCAACTAGGTAGCTTTTTTTTTCACAAGGGTAACAGGAAAAAATGCACCATAAAATGTATTGTGCATTTTCTCCTGAGTACGCAGATACCTCATATGTGGTGGAAAGTAATTGTTTGGGCGCATGGCGGGGCTCAGAAGAGAAGGAGCGCCATTTGACAGCAAAATTGGTTGGAATCATTAGCGGACACCATGTCACGTTTGGAGACCCCCTATGGTGCCTAAACAGTGGAGCTCCCCCACAAGTGACACCATTTTGGAAACTAGAGCCCTCAAATAATTTTTCTAGATGTTTGGTGAGCACTTTGAACACCTGGGGGCTTCACAGAAGTTTATAGCGTTGAGCCGTGAAAAGAAAAAAAATTTTTTTTACCACAAAACGGTTGCTTCAACTAGGTAGCTTTTTTTTTCACAAGGCTATCAGGAAAAAATGCACCATAAAATGTATTGTGCATTTTCTCCTGAGTACGCAGATACCTCATATGTGGTGGAAAGTAATTGTTTGGGCGCATGGCGGGGCTAAGAAGAGAAGGAGCGCCATTTGACAGCAAAATTGGTTGGAATCATTAGCGGACGCCATGTCACGTTTGGAGACCCCCTATGGTGCCTAAACAGTGGAGCTCCCCCACAAGTGACACCATTTTGGAAACTAGAGCCCTCAAATATTTTTTCTAGATGTTTGGTGAGCACTTTGAACACCTGGGGGCTTCACAGAAGTTTATAGCGTTGAGCCGTGAAAAGAATTTTTTTTTTTTTACCACAAAACGGTTGCTTCAACTAGGTAGCTTTTTTTTTCACAAGGGTAACAGGAAAAAATGCACCATAAAACGTATTGTGCATTTTCTCCTGAATACGCAGATACCTCATATGTGGTGGAAAGTAATTGTTTGAGCGCATGGCGGGGCTCAGAAGAGAAGGAGCGCCATTTGACTTTTCAAACGCACAGACGCAGTGCACTGATCGGCCGCTGCAGGACGCACGGTCGGATGCGATAAAAAAAAGCGTCGGGGATACGTAAAAAAAAAGTCACGCCAAAAATTGACCATGGATGCAGATACGTTATGTGCATCCCTGATCAGCGCTTGGCGGGACGCACGGACGGATGCGATACAAAAAGCGTCGCAAATACGGAAAAAAGTCACGCCAAAAATTGAGCAGGGATGCCGATCCGTTATCTGCATCCCTAATCAGCGCTCGGCGGGACGCACGGACGGATGCGATACAAAAAGCGTCGTGAATACGGAAAAAAGTCACGCCAAAAATTGAGCAGGGATGCCGATCCGTTATCTGCATCCCTAATCAGCGCTCGGCGGGACGCACGGACGGATGCGATACAAAAAGCGTCGTGAATACGGAAAAAAGTCACGCCAAAAATTGACCATGGATGCCGATCCGTTATGTGCATCCCTGATCAGCGCTTGGCGGGACGCACGGACGGATGCGATACAAAAAGCGTCGGGGATACGGAAAAAAAAGTCACGCCAAAAATTGAGCAGGGATGCCGATCCGTTATCTGCATCCCTGATCAGCGCTCGGCGGGACGCACGGACGGATGCGATACAAAAAGCGTCGTGAATACGGAAAAAAAAGTCACGCCAAAAATTGACCATGGATGCCGATCCGTTATCTGCATCCCTGATCAACGCTTGGCGGGACGCACGGACGGATGCGATACAAAAAGCGTCGGGGATACGGAAAAAAAAGTCACGCCAAAAATTGAGCAGGGATGCAGATCCGTTATCTGCATCCCTGATCAGCGCTTGGCGGGACGCACGGACGGATGAGGTGTAAAAATGGACAGGGGATACGGAAAAAAAAAAAAAAAAGTTATACTCACAGTACCCACAGGACTAGCAGGAGGATCACTGACCAGAAGAGCTGCAGAGGAACAGATGGCAGAGAGATGGACAGCTTTACAGGAGCAGCAGGCAGATCAGCAGAATGCCCAGGAAGGACCCAGCGATGGACGCAGATGTGATCAGGCCGGTGAAGACAGGTAAGAGGACGTCGGGGGAGAGCAGAGGGGGAGAGGGGGGGGGGGTGAGAGCAGAGGGGGAGGGGGGAGAGCAGAGGGGGAGAGCAGAGGGGGAGGGGGGGAGAGCAGAGGGGGAGGGGGGGAGAGCAGAGGGGGAGACCGGAGAGGGAGCTGCAGAAGCAGAATAGAAATAATGGGGGAGGCAGTCAGATCGCGGGGGGAGCGGATCGGGATGTCGGGGGGGTGGTTGGGGGGAGCAGATCGCGGGGGGGGCACGGCAGGGGCTATCACGGCAGCGCGCAGGGGCACCACGGGAGCGCGCACGGGCTGCAAAGTGAGCACAGTACTCACTTTGCAGCAGCAGCGGTGGTAGCAGATCGGGATGCCGGGGGGGGCAGATCGGGGCGTAGGGGGGCAGATCGGGGGGGGCACGGGCAGGGGCCTTCACGGGAGCGCGCAGGGGCCTTCACGGGAGCGCGCAGGGAGCGGAATACTTACCATTAGAGCTGCAGCGGCGGAGACATCAGAGGCGGCGGCGGCAGCAGCAGCGGTGGCGTGGTACCAAAAGTACCAGCCACTCCACGCTGCAGACATGTTGGGGGAGGGCTCACAGGCCAGCACAGGCCTGGGGAGGACGGCCACCGGCAGATCAGACCGCCCCACTGCACACTGATTGGAGCGATTGCGCGTCATAGCACGATCGCTCCAATCAGTGCTGCAGGGGCTGGGGGCGGCATGTTTGAGGTCCACCTATGATATGCTGCTGCAGCTGCGGCATCTCATAGCTGGATCTCACAGGATCGCACTAATTCGGGCATTATTTTTGCCGAAATTAGTGCGATCGATGTGGTTGGCGGTTCAGATTTGAACAGCCAATCACATCGATCGTCGATAGGGGGTGGCGATGCCGCCCCCCCTGGGGTCAAGCAAAGGTCCCCTGCTGTAAGAAACAGCAGGGGACATCATTTGAAAGCCGTTGCTATGGCCACGGCAATCAAATGAAGTTTAGGCCGTAAAATTACGTCCCTGGTCGTTAAGTCACGTTAAAATAGGACGTAATTTTACGGCCCGCGGTCGTGAAGGGGTTAAACGCGGTAAATACGCATGCGTTTTTAGCGCTAAAGCTCTGGAAAAGGCAACTTTGGCTAAATCAATTAAGGCCAAAACGTGCGTTTAGAAATGCAACTAAGGACGACGCAAAGTGCGGTCATAGCCTAAAAGTACAACTCGTTCCATAGTAAACACTATAATGTCAGAAAGATTGAAAACAAGGGACTAGAGAAAAAAAAATAACTGGTCCTGAAATAATCAATAGTGTCACATTATATCGTGCTGTAGACTAGGATATATGATATATTGCATAGTGCCACATTGATATACAGATAGGGAGTTTAGATTGTGAGCCCCAATGAGAACAGTGTTGCTGATGTATATAAAGCGCTGCGGAATATGTCAGCGCTATATAAAAAAATAAAGAATATTCTAAAGAAAATGAAGATTACATTATATAATGATATGTAATCATATATTGTATATTATGGTATGTTTGGTTGTATTACTTACATTAGAACTTCCCAGCAGTGAGAAAAGGGCTGCAGAGAGGATGTAGGTGTTGACATTGCGCAGGTGACACTTGCTCTGATGTGCAGATAGGAGACTGGGATCCTGAATACACATAATCCCCATCCAGGGAAAGCAGTGACGCCTGGAAGTCACAGGATGGAGGCAGCTGCCACCTCTCCGCTCATTAGCAAATCACTGCCCCTCCACCTGGATCTCCAGCAGCAAAAACCAGGGTGCACAGAACTAAGTCACCGATCATAAGAGTCACCAGGTCCTGGCCGGAGAATTAAAAAAAAAAAAATAATAATATAAATATAATATAATATAATATATATCTCATTATCAGCAATAAAAAAAAAACCAAAATACAAAATATAATACTGTATGGTGGTATAAATCATAATGACAATCTGCATCTTTTATTCTCACTATTTTTTTTAATTTTTTTTCCAATGTAAAAGGTTTTTGTTCTGTCAAACTGAAAATTGGGGTCCAACAGACAAGACTTGGGGGGCTAGAGAAAATATTTAATCTGGGAACGGACACCGAACATCAAGATAAAAGCAATTTACAACACAAAACTTCCATGAAAGTTCTGTGAAAAGAAAAAAAAAAGAAAACAATTATATATATATACACACACATATATATCTATATCTATATCTATATATATATATATATATATAGAATATATATATATATATATATATATATATCTATATCTATATATATATATATATATATATATCTATATGTGTATATATATATATATATATATATATATATATATATATCTGCTTCATTAGCCTCTTTTGTGTTCACCAGCTGATCTTGTAGGTTTTTAAGGCCTAGAAAAGATTCAGTGTAGTGTAGGACCCAGCAAAGGAGGTTGCCGTGAAGGGGCGCTGGGCTAGTATTACAATGGCCATTATGATATTCCAAATACCTCCATTTATATTTTTTTAGGTAGAATTTATTTTGTTTTTTTCACAGTGTGTGACTGGTCCCTTTTTTTCTTGTATATGTTATATTTTATATATATATATATATATATATATATATATATATATATATATATATATAATATATATGTGTATGTATGTAAAAATATATACATAGATATATATATATATATATATATATATCTCTATCTATCTATCTCATACATATATCCATTTATCTCATATGTCTGCCTAGCCATTTAACTAAGATATATGAATATGTATCATATATATACATTTGTTATATATTGTATATGTTACTGTTAACGATTTGCATTATATCACTATCCAGCTATTTATCTCACATCATATCTATCATTCTCTTTTAATGTAGTATGTATCCATTTATCTTATATAGATCTCATGTCTGTCTATATATATATCTTTTCATGTCATATCTCTCTTTTTCAATCCATTTTTATTACTTCAGTTGATCCCTCCATCCATCATATTTTCTGTATTGCATTTTTAATCCATAAGTTGCCATAAAATATATTGCAAACGGGACATATACTGTTCTCCAAGACGGCAAACCCACCTTTTGGAAAGACTGAATTAAAGGTATATTGAGACTCCCAAATCGTTAATTTACCCAGCAGGACATAATGACATGTCTGTCACACCTAATCTCACACCTAATCACTTTGATCCCTGGGATCACCTACTAAATGTGCTATAAAAGGAGACCAGGATGGACAAGCTACAGTTGAGGAACACAACCCTCAACCTCCTCTACGCTCTGTTGGCCAAGCTGGTTGTTCAGTTTACTCTGAAATAATGGCTGGATACAATCAAGATCCTGGAAACGTATTTTATTCATCCAGTCCAGATGAAATGGAATCTCCTGACCAGCGGTCTCCTCATATTGGATTGCCTATGACACCAATTTACGGGCAGGACCATCAGCAACGATATTCAAATGGTAGGTGGCATTCGGACATCTCAAAGTCCTCTTTAGGGATTTCTAATGTCTTCTTTGAACATCATGTATATTATGTAGCAATATCTAATAATTATTGTAATTTTCTTGTAGGAAATGTCACCTCTTCAGCCACTTCTGATGACTCTATAGCTAGCCAGTCACCCCAAACCAACAGCGTGAGCAGTCCCATACCTATAAAACCAGTAATGGCCCCGGGGAGCCAACGACGGAGGAGAACGGTCTACAGTCCATCCCAGTTGGACACACTTGAGCGATACTTTAAAACCAATATGTATCCGGATAGTCAACACCGGGAAAAGCTGGCCAGGCAAATGTTACTACCAGAGTCAAGGCTCCAGGTATGGGAATTTTTTCTTGAATTTTTTTTGTCCTCTCTGGAATTACCTTTATCATTGTATCTTCACTCATCCAACTAATTTTCCATGACCTGTCCTTCCAATACTATTATCAACAGTCCATCCTATATGCAATATTTCTTTTTTTTTCCCACCATGACCAACCATCAGCCTCACTGTTTTATATAAGGTAATACAAACTATATACTGAATTATGTCAAAGCTTAGTGAGGTATCTTCCAGTCTGACACCATAGGATCATGAACTTTGAATCATTTCTTCTCATTGGAAAGCCTGACTCCCCATTTTTTTTTTTTCACCCATTTGACCGATTTTTATACAAATGTCTCCGCCTAAATTTTGTTCAATTTTGTCCTGACAATCCAATGTCTTGCTACTTTGACTCGTGTTATTATGATATAGGTTGTACTTAATGAACATCTCCTTGACTTACAGGTCTGGTTCCAGAACAGAAGAGCCAAGGCTAGACGAAAGGGAGTCAAGTGTACTCTACACCATTCTGGTGAAAAATGTTTTTCAAGCATGTTAGGAGACAATTACATACAGCCTTCAGCATCTGCTCCTCAGCCTTCCATGGTCCACCAGCAATCCATGGCTGCTACCCAGCAGAAGATGCAACCAATTTGGAAGATCCAGCAAGATGTGTTTAACCAAAGTGGTGACCACCTAATGAATCCTCAATTCTCACATCCAGTGTCAATACAGAGACCCATTGTGAATCCGGCCTCCTCTAGCTCTTACCACCAGAACATGTCATCTAACGTCTCAATAGGGAGCCAGTACTTTACCAACAATATGGCTCCCACTATGGGTTTCAATAACCAAACTATGGACTTCGAAGGAGGGCACATGCCAATGCAAAACAACCATGCCACCATGGACGGCACATTGCACTTTCTTCATTAGTATAACCTCTAAAGTTATACCCGGCTCGGCCGTAGGGTGGACCTATGTGCAATTGTTTAAATTACAATCTGTAAATATGGATTATGATATAATATATAATAAATGTTCCTTATTTTTTGCACAATGAAAAAGGATGTGAACTATAACTATATATATTTTTATATATATATATATATATATATATATATATATATATATATATATATATAATACATTTTTATAGTTCACATCCTTTTTCATTGCGCAAAAAGTGGAACATTAAAAAAATGATATCTAAATATGGATTTTATATTTTTTGTTAACGTCCTTTATTGCGCCAACAAAAAAATAATAAAAAAAAAAAAATATAACTTTCTACTTTTCTATTTTTTCCTTTAAGGGAAGGTGTCACGTTTTTTTATTTTTGTATTAAACATAGTGATTATGAAATCAAGTATTTTTAATACAAACTTAAAATCACTGCTTATTTGGTTTTTATTTAATTCTAGTGTTACTGAAGGCACTGGGGGCCATGCTGGATTTGCTGTGTGTGTAACGACAGTTACACACTCCTTTATGGCAGCCCCTATGCATTGAGAACAGTGGTCGGGATCCGACCCCATTTAGTAACGTTACAGTGGGCGTCTGCTGTGACCTGGACGCGCCCCCTGGGATGTCCAGATCATAGCAGAGGAAGGAGATTAGCGCCATTATTGTGGAGCTCACAGCGTGTGCTGTTTGCTCATCTTTACCCCTGTCAACCGCCGGGATGTATTCGTACGAGGCGCCGGGCCGCCTCCCCTCCCCCCGCCGTTACTGTCTCCAATGACACCCCCTCCCTCCGCTCTACCCAGCCTCCACTACTGCTGCCACCGCTGGCCTTCCCCCCCCCCCCCCCCCCCCACACCCGCCGTTACCGTCTCCTGACACCCCCTCCCTCCGCTCTGCCCAGCCCCCGCTCAAACCCCCCCTGCTGTGTGTGTTTGTTTGCCTCTGCATGTGAGTACCGCCGCTGCTACCGTCTCCAAAAACATCCCCCGCTCAAACCCCCCCAACCCCCCCCCCCTTCCGCCTGCCACCTGTCGGCCTGTGTGTGTACCGGTGATACTGTCTGCAGGGCTGTGTATCTAATCCTATCCTGTGTGATGCTGTCTGCTGAGTCGTGTATCTAATCCTATCCTGTGATACTGTCTGCAGAGCTGTGTATCTAATCCTATCCTGTGTGATACTGTCTGCTGAGCCGTGTATCTAATCCTATCCTGTGTGATACTGTCTGCTGAGCTTTGTATCTAATCCTATCCTGTGTGATACTGTCTGCTGAGCTGTGTATCTAATCCTATCCTGTGTGATACTCCAGCTGTCCTTGGTGACACTTTAGACATTTCTGGTCACCAATAAAATGGCTCCACACTGTGATCCTAAATTTCATTCTCGGTTCCTTTGGAAACCCCCAGGTTGGGAGAGGGAGGTGACATCACACACAGGAGAGCTACTCCGCCCACTTTACTGCAGCTGTAATCCAGGCTATTTCTACAGTGGGATTTCTGTAGGATTTCAGAAGCTGTTCCCCCTAGTGTTTAACAGTGGAAAATATCAAAAAATATTTTATATATTTTGCTCAATTAAAAACAAATAATAATATTTAAACAAAACATTAATACTTTTACATTTTTTCAGTTATTGAAATTTTATTTTTTTTCTGACGACACCTTCCCTTTAAATCTTTTAACATTAGGCTTTTTTGATGTAAGGAAAAAAAACAAAACAAAATGGTGGTTTTTTTTTTTACATATATAATCTAAATTTGTAACACAAAGATGGAAAAGCGTTGAAATGATGTACATTATGTTGAAATGTTTAATTATATTATTTAATAAATGGATACAACAGTTTCATAATCTTCTGACAAGCAATGACTTTTTATCACTTCTGGGCATGCTCAGAAGTGAAACCCGGATCCGGTACATGCTTCTGGCGTTTGATGCATGCCACCGGATCAGGGGCGTATAGACTTTCATTATGCACCATGCCGCACAGCGCCTCACCCGACGCTATGCGGTTTTTTGCAGCTGGCAAAAACCGTTCCTCTGTGCGGACGCCGGAGTGACAATTTCCGGCAAAAAACGGATCAAACGCAAGTACATGCGGCACAATCCGGCGCTAATAAAAGTCTATGAGGAAAAACTGCACCTGGCGGCAAAGAAAACCGGATGCGTTTTTCCCGCAAATCGCTGGATTGTGCCGCAGAGCAAAAAACCTGATGCGTGAACATACCCTTATGCGGGCGTCACACGAGACAATCTATCGTGCGATGCATCGTCGGGGTCACGGTTTTTGTGACGCACATCCGGCATCGTTTGCGATGTCGTCCCGTGTGACACCTACGAGCGACGCAAAACGTTTGCAAATCGTTTATATGTCACACGTCTCTCATTTTTAAAAAATCTTAATTTTTCTTTGCGCTGGTTGTTCATCGTACCCGGGGCAGCACACATCGCTCCGTGTGACACCCCGGGAACGATGAACACAGCTTACCCGACGGCTATGCGGAAGGAAGGAGGTGGGCGGGATGTTTACATCCCGCTCATCTCCGCCCCTCCGCTTCTATTGGCCGGCCGCTGTGTGACGTCGCTGTGACGCTGAATGTCCCTCCCCCTTCAGGAAGAGGATGTTCGCCGCTCACAGCGAGGTCGCTCAGCAAGTAAGTACGTGTGACGGGGGTTTAACGACTTTGTGCGACACGGGCAGCGATTTGCCCGTGACGCACAAACGAGGGGGGCGGGTACGATCGCACGATAGATGGTACCATGTGACGCCCGTATTACAGTCATGAGCTGATGATCCACTTTTCCAAATTTTCACAATATTCAGTGAAAAACGACATCCCTTGCTTCCTTGAGAGAAGCAAGAAAAGAAGGCAGGAAGCTGCAACCCTGACACATGTCCTGTGCATAAAGATTTAACCACAGTTACCAAGGAGAGCAGGGATCGCATTAAAGTTAACCCCTGTCGTGCTGACCAAAGACATCCCACCATCTGTTCCAGGAATGACGACAGGCAGCACAGAGGATCCAAGGTGACTAATGTAAATTTCACACTGCACAGATACCAAAAGCCTATGCTATTCTTCTACAATTAAGAACTTTGCATCTTTATCGACATTTGATCATGGACTTTCATTAAATATATAGACTTTGCAATAAAGAATAAAGTTTATGGACTTAACTATGATAAATGCAATAATGGACTGTATCAAATCGACAATGTCATTTATTCATTTATTTTAACCCCTTCAAGACCCTTGACGGATATATCCCTCATGGATCGTGTGAGGTTAATCCCCGTCCCCTGCCGTGGGCATGTCGCGGGGATCCGCGCACATATCAGCTGTTTTCACACTTTTTTTGCAGTTTTTCCACACTTAAAATTTTTTTGCTGTTTTCCAGTACACTATATGGTAAAACTTATGGTTTCATTCAAAAGTACAACTCGTCCCGCAAAAAACAAGCCTTCATATGGCAAGATTGATAAAAAAATAAAAAAGTTACGTCTCTCGGAAGAAGGGGAGCAAAAACAAAAACCCGGAAAAACAGAAAACGCCAGGGGCCTGAAGGGGTTAAAGGATTTTTATCTAAAGACTGTGTTTATACCAAAAATAATCAACAGACATCAGATAAGAAGACACCATGCCAGATGACATCAGATATAAGAAGACACCATGCCAGATGACATCAGATATAAGAAGACACCATGCCAGATGACATCAGATATGAGAAGACACCATGCCAGATGACATCAGATAAGAAGACACCATGCCAGATGGCATCAGATGATAAGAAGACACCATGCCAGATGACATCAGATATAAGAAGACACCATGCAAGATGACATCAGATATGAGAAGACACCATGCCAGATGACATCAGATATAAGAAGACACCATGCCAGATGACATCAGATATGAGAAGACACCATGCCAGATGACATCAGATATGAGAAGACACCATGCCAGATGGCATCAGATGATAAGAAGACACCATGCCAGATGGAATCAGATGATAAGAAGACACCATGCCAGATGACATCAGATGATAAGAAGACATCATGCCAGATGACATCAGATGATAAGAAGACACCATGCCAGATGGCATCAGATGATAAGAAGACACCATGCCAGATGACATCAGATATGAGAAGACACCATGCCAGATGACATCAGATGATAAGAAGACACCATGCCAGATGGCATCAGATGATAAGAAGACACCATGCCAGATGACATCAGATATGAGAAGACACCATGCCAGATGACATCAGATGATAAGAAGACACCATGCCAGATGGCATCAGATGATAAGAAGACACCATGCCAGATGGCATCAGATGATAAGAAGACGCCATGCCAGATGACATCAGATATAAGAAGACACCATGCCAGATGACATCAGATATGAGAAGATACCATGACAGATGACGTCAGATATGAGAAGACACCATGCCAGATGGCATCAGATGATAAGAAGACACCATGCCAGATGACATCAGATATAAGAAGACACCATGCCAGATGACATCAGATATGAGAAGACACCATGCCAGATGACATCAGATATAAGAAGACACCATGCCAGATGACATCAGATATAAGAAGACACCATGCCAGATGACATCAGATATAAGAAGACACCATGCCAGATGACATCAGATATGAGAAGACACCATGCTAGATGACATCAGATATAAGAAGACACCATGCCAGATGACATCAGAAATGAGAAGACACCATGCCAGATGACGTGAGATAGGAGAAGACACCATGCCAGATGACATCAGAAATGAGACGACACCATGCCAGATGACGTGAGATATGAGAAGACACATGCCCAGACACAACAAGCACCCAAGATTTCCCTCACAGATAAGTTGGTGGTAGAGATGTTTACCACCTCCTGCAAGTTATACTTCAGGCTCCACCGTTGTTCATCCAGGATTGAGGAACAGCTAGTGGGAATTGTTGTCTTTCTGTTGCAGGGAGATCCCCAGTCCTGGGCCTTCTCTCTGTTGTCAGACTCCCAGTCACTTCAGCCAGTGGACAAATTTTTTGCGACTTTGGCCCTTGCATATGGCGACTCTGAGGGCGTCACGCTTGCAAGTCTAAACTCCGAAAGCTCCAGCAGGGGGCGTGGCCAGTGGAGAAGTATTGATTTTCCCGCCTCCCATCGCTCCTTTCCATAGCTGATGCACCGCCCACTGCTCCAGCCATCCCCGTGCATGCCCAGTGCCAGTCTCACGGGACTGAGCAGTGTGACCGCTGGTGACGTGTGCGCAGGCAAGTGATTATCAGCGGGGCTGTGATTGTTATCAGCAAGTACCCGCCCATAATCTCGTGAGCGCGCAAACCTCACCAGCGGTCACACTGTGCTCAGGGTAGTGCTAGACTGTATGGGCTGCTTCCAGGGATGACGTACCTTTTGTCACGTGATAGGGGCGTGTTCAAAATACTATCACGTGACAAAAGGGATGTCATCCCTGGAAGCAGCCCATACAGTCTAGCACTACCCTGAGCACAGTGTGACCGCTGGTGAGGTTTGCACGCTCACGAGATTATGGGCGGGTACTTGCTGATAACAATCACAGCCCCGCTGATAATCACTTGCCTGCGCACACGTCACCAGCGGTCACACTGCTCAGTCCCGTGAGACTGGCACTGGGCATGCGCGGGGATGGCTGGAGCAGTGGGCAGTGCATCAGCTATGGAAAGGAGCGATGGGAGGCGGCATACAGGACCAGGAGGCAGAATAACGGATGCCAGAAAGCCCGCCCCCGTGTCACATTTACAGTATCTGAATACAAAAAGGTACCACTTTATAAAGTCTTTATTTTGGTCTCACATGGGCACAATAATAACAGGGACCTTTCTAGAATGCAACCCAGGAGCTGCAGAGGGGGAATCTTTTAGGTTTTGGGCGAAATTTCTGCTGACAGGTTCCCTTTAAGCACGCTCTTCAGCGACCGTGTTGTTCTGTGTCCCAGGCTATTCTGATCTAAAAACTGTGTGCTCTCTCACTTCCCCTGTGCTGCCACCACCTTCCTGATGACTCACTGGTGGCTGGGAAAAACCCGTTGTTATGGTAACCACCTTTAGCCCAGTTTCAGTGGGGAAGCACCTGGTTGCGTGTGTTGTGTAAGTGAAAACCAGTGGTTAACCTCTTCCTTACCCGGGATGCACATTGCACCTTAAGTCAGATGCAATACCCTGTGGCGACTGAGCCTCAGGGGCGCCACAAAAGCAAACAAAATTTTACTGTGAATAAAAAAAGAAGATAAAATCCTGTTATCCAAATGTATTACTATCCCTTTCTAAATGTATTAAGGCTGCTTAAGGCTCTGTGCGCACTGGGAAATGAAATTTCCTTGAGAGAATTCCGCATGCTCTCAAAGATTACCGCACCCGCGGTAAAAAACCGTGGGAAACCGCACCCGAAAACCGCATGCGGTTTGCCGCGGTTTTACTGTGGTATTATTCGCGGTATTGCCGCGGTTTTGCCGCGTGCGGGTTGGGATGTGCTTTATTGCATTCAATGCAATAAAGCACATTGAAGAAAAAAAAAAAAAAATACATTTAATTCTGATCGAAGATAGACAGAAGAATAGATAGAGGGATAGATAGATAGACAGACAGAGGGATAGATATATAGAGGACAGATCGCTGCATTTCCCACGGTCGGCAGTGAGTTCACATTACCGGCCGTGGGAAATGACCGGTAATTACCTCTGCTGTCTGCTGCATTCAGCCTGTGTCTGTGACAGTCGCGGCTGGATGTCAGCAGTGCAGGACGCCGGAGCCGGAGCTGTGGATGTCGGAGCGGTGGATTACACCGGAGTTTTGTTTGGGGGGGGTTAATAAAATGGTGAACGAGGCTTGTTGGTTTTATTTAAAATAAAGGATTTTTGGTGTCTGTGTTTTTTCACTTTACTTACGGGTTGATCATGTCAGCTGTCACATAGACGCTGCCATGATCAAGCCTGGGGTTAATGGCGGTGGTCCCCCACCAACATTAACCCCTTGTATTACCTTGCCACCACTGCTACACGGTGGCAAGAAGAGTCGAGGACACGCCGGTGCTGCCGCATAATGGATGCGACAGTGCCGGGGCAGCTGCGGCTGATATTCTCGGCTGCGGGAGGGGGAGTGAGGAGGGGGACATTACCCCTGCCCCTCTCCCTCCCCAGCCTGAGAATACCGGGCCGCCGCTGTGTGCTTACCTCGGCTGGACGGTAAATATGCAGCGGAGCCCACGTTCTTTTTTTCCTATATTTCCGTTTTCGTTCTATGTGTGTTTGTGTCTGTGATCTGTGTGTGTGTTTACTCTGCACGGCTTCCTCTTCCTGTAATGACATCACTTGCCTGCAAAACCGCAAGCAAGTGATGTACATTACCGGAGGTAAACCGCGAAATACCGCAGGGAATAACACAGGAAAACGCAGGGAACCGCACAGAATTTGCTGCCTGCGTTATTCCCTGCGGGATTTCATGATTAACATTGAGTCAATGGAGTGAAATCCCGCAGCGATGTGCGGAAAAGAAGTGACATGCACTTGTTTTTGCTGCGGGAATCCCGTAGCAAAACATGCAGCTTTCAAATTCCGCCCAGTGCGCACAGGATTTTTTTTCTCCTTAGGATTTGCTGGTGATTCACTGCAGAGATGTTATGAACATTTTCTGCAGCGAAACATGCAGCAAATCCGCGGAAAATCCGCGGCAAAATCCGGTAAGTGCGCACATAGCCTTACACCAGACAATCTATCGTGCGATAGATCGTCGGGGTCACGTTTTTTGTGACGCACATCCGGCATCGCTGGCGATGCCGGCCTGTGTGACACCTCCTAGCGACGCAGTATCGCTCACAAATCGTGAGTCGGGTACTGCTCGTTAGGTTCCATAATATCGTTTAATTTGGTTGATCATCGTTTCCGTGGTAGCACACGCCGCTCCGTGTGACACCACGGGAACGATGACCAGCTCACCTGCCTCCCGCGGCCGCCGCCGGCTCTATGTGGAAGGAAGGAGGTGGGCAGGATGTTTACATCCTGCTCATCTCCGCCCCTCCGCTTCTATTGGCCGGCGGCCGTGTGACGTCGCTGTGACGCCGAACGTCCCTCCCACTTCAGGAAGTGGACGTTCGCCGCCCACAGCGAGGTCGCACGAGAGGTAAGTGCGTGTGACGTGGGTTACTGACTTTGTGCGACACGGGCAGCGATTTGCCCGTGACGCAGAAAGGACGGGGGCGGGTACGATCGATTGTGAAATCGCACAATCGATCGTACCATGTAAAGCAGGCTTTACTCTTCTAGAAATGTATTATTAACCCTCTATAAATCAATTGTAAGGCCATATGTAGAATACGGTATGCAGATTTGGGCTTCACAGTTTAAAAAGGGTATTGGGAAGTTGAGATTCTGTTCAAAGGCAGCAACAGATAATTACGTGGGCTGGAAGGCCTCTCCTATGATGAGAGGTTGGAATAGCTGGACTTATTTAGCTTAGAAAACATGACGCCTCGGAGTGGATCTCATTTGTATGTATAAAGGCATGTTTGGTCAATACAAAGGACAACACAAAATATCCATACTTAACTTTGCCCACAAAGTGGCAAAATACACAAGACTACAGATAAGTTCAGATAGATATCAAAAAAGTGCAAACAGTATAATGAATTGGGTGCAAATAAGGAACAAAGGTGCAAAAACACACAAAAGTACACAAATAACACAGATAACCAATAATACTTCTCCCAAAACAAAGAACATTTTGGGTTATAAAGGAGAAATCCAGCGATAGAGAATATAAAACTGATGGAGAAAGGCAGAACTCGATGGATCCAGGTCTTTTTTTTAATTTATATAATTTATATATTTATATAACTACAGTGGAACCTCGGTTAATGAGTAACCCAGTTTGCGAGTGTACCGCCCCGCGGGCTCGGCTGCGCCCGCCGAGCCGCTCGGATCCGTGCTCGTACTGCGGGTGGTGGCTCGAGCCTCTCATGGACTTGGGGGTCACATCGCTCTGCAAGGGACTTTGGGATGATAGTTCGTGACGCCACCCACGGGTTGTGGTGATTGTAGACACCACCGCTGCGGTGAAGGTATGGGGGCTCCCGGGAGCGGTGTAATGACGCAGCTAGGTGTTGACCCCTCCGTGGTTAGGGGGTGTTGGTCCCGGGGCCCGGTAGACGAGGGCCGGGGTGCAGGGTGAAGTGTTGCTGTCGCGGGTGGGGAGGAGGGTGTCAGCACTGCGCTCACCCCTCTGCTCGGGTCCGGCTGCTGCTGCTCAGTGGTGGCTCGAGCGGTGGGCCGGATCCCGGGGGTCTCGAGCGGCGCTCCTCGCCCGTGAGTGAAAGGGGATTGGGTTTTGGGATATAGTCTATTGTCCGTGACGCCACCCACGGTTGTGGTGATTTGTTGACACCACCGCTGCTCTGTATGGGGATCCCGGGAGTGATGGTATGGCGCAGCTAGTTGTTGTGTTGCCCCTCCGTGGGTAGGGGTTGGTGATCCCGGGACCCAGTGATGAGGTGGGTGATGCAGGGCTTGGTGGGAGCAGGGACGCGGGGGCAGTGCTGTGCCTTGCGGCACTGTGGTACTCACTCAGCCTGAGACGATGACACAGTTCTCGGTAAAACACACGGCTGGAAAGATGGTTCCCACGGACGGCTGCACTTGCTTTTCCCCAGTAGTTGACGGTGACGGTCCCTTTGTCCTGCACCTAAGATGGTTGTGGTTGCGATGGGTTCCCACCAGTAACCCGCTCCCCGGCTTGGATATGGGCTGGAGGAGCCCTACTTTGCCCGCAGGCGCTGGCCCTGAGAAACTGGTGCCCTGGCGGTGGCGGTGTCTCTCCATTACGGTTGGACTGTTGCCTTCAATCGGGACTTGGTTGTTGGGAGACAGTCGTCCCCTTCACTGATGGATTTGGCAAATTATGGCGACTCCTAGCCTTGCCGGGATCCGAAAGGCCCCTGCCCTGGTGCTGACTGTGCCTTGTACACTGCTCCAGACCACCGGGTCACCACCCGTCCGCGGTCCTTCCAGTAACCTCCGAGCAGTCACCCCTGCGGACAATCACCGCCGTCTGCTGACCTTGCTGTCTCTCAGCCCAGGGCACACACCCGGACCAACTTCAGGCTTCACAAAACTGTCACTTTTCACTTTACTTCAGCTTAACTCCACTGTTTACTCCTTTACCACTTCACCAGCTTCACTTCCAGTTCCTTTCACTTTCACTGCCCTAGCTGGACTCCTTCCACTTCTTCCTCCTAAACTCATCAGCCTGGTTTTCCCGCCTCCAGGGCTGTGTACTCCTTGGTGGGCGGAGCCAACCGCCTGGCCCACCCCCTGGTGTGGACACCAGCTCCTGGAGGAAGGCAACAAGGATTTTTGGGTTAGCTTAGGTGTTCCTAACTGGGGAGTAGGGTGTGGTGGTGTGATGACCTGTGACCCCTGGCTTGCCCAGGGCGTCACATTCCCCCTTAGCAAAATGCAGACCGTCCGCTGGCTGCCCGTCCAACACCGGTTTTATTTTCTGGAAATATATAAAGGTAAAACGGTAACATATATACACTTTATAACATCATCCCACATCAGGAGGTTCAGTTCTTAAACGTTGCAAACGGTTTACGGTTACGGTCTCCGCTCTCTCCCACCCAAGTAACCTGGCCCTGATGCTGCCCTTAAAACCCAGGCAGCACCCCTTGATCCAAGTCCAGCACACGTTACCCGAGCGGGATCTGTCCTTCCCCTCCAGAGGGTAGCCACCGGTTCCTATGGTGGCTGGGCCCCAGCCGGCTCTACTGCGGGCCCTTCCTCCAACCTGCCTCTCCGGAGGCGGCACTGCGGAAACGGTAACGGTAAAACAACTTATTTACATTCCACTAACGTTTGTGGTTGCCCTGCAAGTTCACGGGCTTGTACATAAGGAGTCCCTTATGCAACTTTTTAAAACGGTCCCCACGGGGACAACGGTGCCGGCAACGGCCGGTTTTCACAATCACAGTAGATAATCTGGTGAAGCTTTGGTAATCATTTTCATCATTTTGCAAAACTTTCAAACATAAAACTCAGTGGTGGTCCCAACGGGGACTGTTGCAGCGGACATCCGCTGCCCTTACTGCTGGTACTCAGCTTCGGCTTCATCTGAGGGAGGGGGTGCAGAACCCACACGGCTCTCCTGGCTGCCCCTCAGTTTTGCATCTAGGGCGAACCACCCCCTCTCTCCACAGTGCCGGGTGTACTGCACAATGTCGCCCGGCATTAGGTTACGGCCGGGATGCTCCTCAGGCAGGTGGGCATTCACATCCCGCCGGGCTACAAACACTTCGGCCTCCAGGCCCGGTTCATATATAAACCCGTAGCCCCGGCGGACATCAAACCGCCTCACCTGCCCCTCGTACAGCGGGCCCCGGACACAGAATGTGGCCTGGCGGAGATTCTCCTTCTCCCTTATTGCTCGGGCCACCAGCTCGGCCTTCTTCCTTTCTCTTTCACCGATCTCCAGGCCCAGCGGTACCGGCTCCCTATCCCAATATGGCGCTGCTGCGAGCTCCGGCGCACGGGTCGGGCCCCGCGGGACATTCTGGACGCTGCCCACTGTCAGGGATCTGGGCGGCGGGTCCCGCGGTGTCTTGGCCTTGGGCGCTGCCTTACAGCAACAACCCGGCGCCACCTCAGCCGAGGTGTGGGGGATGGGCACAGGGGCTTTCCGCGTCTGGGCCTCCGGCTCGGAACGGGTCATCAGCTCCGGCTCGGGGGACTTCTCGGGGGATGCCTCCGGTGCAGACTTTGGGGCCTTCCATGGCAACACCTCCGGTCGACTACGGGCTCCGGCCGCAGGTCGGCCCGCCTGGGCGGGGATGCTGGGTATTGCTACCGGTTGCGGTGGTAGCAGGCCTAGTGGCGGGGTCACGGCCTCCGAGACGGGTGGCGAGGGAGGCAGCGGGGGAGAGGGCTTGGACCGGGTCCCGCAGCCGCGATGACCGTCCCTTTAAGAGCATCGGGGCGTGGGTCACTCACCCTCCCTTCCTCCGCTTCCTCCTCGTGTCTCCGCACGGCTGCTATAACGTCCGCCATGTCGGTCTCCCACTCCTCCATGAGGAGCTGCATTCTGACCTGCAGCCGTTGGTAGAGCTGCGCGGTCCGGATCTCCACCCACGCCGCGGTTCCAGGCGCGGGGGCTACGGTGTCGCGGGACGGCATCCACCTGGTGACTTCTTCCAGGAACAGGGTGACTGCAGAGTCCTGGCGTCCCTGCTTTTATAGCTGCGCTCACATGCAGCCTGCTGCCATCGCATCCCCCTTAGCTTCTTTCCGGCCCCTCCTCTATTGGGGCGGGGTTTTGGCCTTCGCGCCTCTGCTACTCGAGAAGACGCTCGAGCGGGAACTTTTCGCGCCAAAGATGGCGACTTCTGAAATTTTTCAGCCGGATACCTCCGGCGGTCACAAGGCGCACCTCTACCCAACGGCAGAGCGATAAGATCCTGTTCGTGACGCCAAGTTGTCGCGGGCGGGGAGGAGGGTGTCAGCACTGCGCTCACCCCTCTGCTCGGGTCCGGCTGCTGCTGCTCAGTGGTGGCTCGAGCGGTGGGCCGGATCCCGGGGGTCTCGAGCGGCGCTCCTCGCCCGTGAGTGAAAGGGGATTGGGTTTTGGGATATAGTCTATTGTCCGTGACGCCACCCACGGTTGTGGTGATTTGTTGACACCACCGCTGCTCTGTATGAGGATCCCGGGAGTGATGGTATGGCGCAGCTAGTTGTTGTGTTGCCCCTCCGTGGGTAGGGGTTGGTGATCCCGGGGCCCAGTGATGAGGTGGGTGATGCAGGGCTTGGTGGGAGCAGGGACGCGGGGGCAGCGCTGTGCCTTGCGGCACTGTGGTACTCACTCAGCCTGAGACGATGACACAGTTCTCGGTAAAACACACGGCTGGAAAGACGGTTCCCACGGACGGCTGCACTTGCTTTTCCCCAGTAGTTGACGGTGACGGTCCCTTTGTCCTGCACCTAAGATGGTTGTGGTTGTGATGGGTTCCCACCGGTAACCCGCTCCCCGGCTTGGATATGGGCCGGAGGAGCCCTACTTTGCCCGCAGGCGCTGGCCCTGAGAAACTGGTGCCCTGGCGGTGGCGGTGTCTCTCCGTTACGGTTGGACTGTTGCCTTCAATCGGGACTTGGTTGTTGGGAGACAGTCGTCCCCTTCACTGACAGATTTGGCAAATTATGGCGACTCCTAGCCTTGCCGGGATCCGAAAGGCCCCTGCCTTGGTGCTGACTGTTTCTTGTACACTGCTCCAGACCACCGGGTCACCACCCGTCCACGGTCCTTCCAGTAACCTCCGAGCAGTCACCCCTGCGGGCAATCACCGCCGTCTGCTGACCTTGCTGTCTCTCAGCCCAGGGCACACACCCGGACCAACTTCAGGCTTCACAAAACTGTCACTTTTCACTTTACTTCAGCTTAACTCCACTGTTTACTCCTTTACCACTTCGCCAGCTTCACTTCCAGTTCCTTTCACTTTCACTGCCCTAGCTGGACTCCTTCCACTTCTTCCTCCTAAACTCATCAGCCTGGTTTTCCCGCCTCCAGGGCTGTGTACTCCTCGGTGGGCGGAACCAACCGCCTGGCCCACCCCCTGGTGTGGACACCAGCTCCTGGAGGAAGGCAACAAGGATTTTTGGGTTAGCTTAGGTGTTCCTAACTGGGGTGTAGGGTGTGGTGGTGTGATGACCTGTGACCCCTGGCTTGCGTCACATTGCGGTGCAGTGCAGTGCGGTGCCTGATGGCACTGGTGTACTCACTCTGACACAAGACACTGGAGTCTCTGGTAAACCAAACGGAATGATGAACGGGGCCCGCAGCCGGCTGCAGTTTCTCCCAGAATAGGTTAGTGGTTTCCACCTTTCTCCTGCACCTCTGTGTGTAAATGTTTGACTCCTATGCCTAGACACCGGTAGTCCGCTCCCCAACTTGAATATGCCGTAGGAGCCTGTTTGCCCGCAGATGCTGGCCCTTTGGGTCTCTATGCCTTGGCAGTGGCTTTACCCTGTCTGATTGGGCTGTTGTCTTCTAACGGGACTTGTGTGGGATAGGTCCTAAGGTCCAGTCCGCAATCAGTTGATTCGACTCGGCCCTGTCGGTTCAGGGCTTTGTACTGGGTCGGTGCGGTTCCGGCCGGCCACTACCCTGTCCCTGTCCCTTACGGTTCCACCGGTCGTCTTCTCGGTCTCCTGCAGGCGGCCACCACCGTCTGCCTCCTTGCCAATGGTGACTGGGCCCCGACCCAGCCACCGGTAGTCTCTTGGCAGCCTGGACACAGGACTGCCCATGAACTTGACTGCTCTCGACTTGCACTTGAACTAGACTTCTCTAGACCTAGAACTAGACTTCTCTGTGTATTTTCCCACCTCCAGGCCTGTGAACTCCTCGGCGGGCGGAGCCAACCGCCTGGCTCCGCCCCCAGGTGTGGACATCAAACCTGGAGAGTGGTGACAAGGTTTTTAGTTTGACTGATGTCACCTAACCGAGAGGGGGTGTGGTGTTGTGTGTGACTAACTGGGACAACCCGACTAGTCCGGGGCGTCACATGAGTATTTCGCTATACGAGCAAAGCTTGCTGTAAATTTGTAACTCAGTTTACGAGCAAGCTTTGCCGTACGAGCAAATACTCATCGCACACACTTCCGGTTCCGTACTTCCACCGCACTATAACCCGCTCTTGCAGTCCACACAAACACACACATATTATGTTTGCCTTACCTTCCATTCCATCACCGGTCTCCCGGTTCTTGTAGTTTGCCGGTACAGGATGTGTATCGGGTATCCATCGCGACGATGGAGGAACTTGCGCTGTCAGCCGCTACTCAAAGGCAGTGCGCTGACCAATCAGAGGCAAATGGCTCCTGCCTTTGACGTCAGCGCTCTGGCAGCGGAAGTCCTGGATCGGTCGCGATGGTTACCCGATACACATCCTGTACCAGCGAACTACAAGAACCATGAGGCCGGCGCTGGAACGGAAGGTAAGGTGAGCATAATGTGTGTGTTTGTACGTGTTTGTGTGTGTTTGTACGTGTTTGTGTGTGTTTGTGTATGTGTGGAATGGCACAATAGGGGACCAGGATGGGACATTGAACAAGTTGTGGAACGAATTGTCTGCATTCCAATGATTTCCTATGGGAAATCTTGCTTTGCTAGACGAGTAACTTGGTTTCCAGAACGGATTGTTCTCGTTAACCAAGGTTCTACTGTCTATAGTGAATATAGAGGGCGTCTTGTCAAATTACAACTCGCTCCATAATAAACGCTATACTATTGGAAAGATTAAAAACAAATGACTCTAGAAGAAAAAAGAGAGTGAAAATAAAAACAGGAATTAGGATTAATAGATAGCATCACTTTATATCGTGCTGTAGACTAGGATATATGATATATTGCATAGTGCCACATTGATATACAGATAGGGAGTTTATGGTATGTCTGGTTGTATTACTTATATCAGAATTTCCCAGCAGTGAGAAAAGGGCTGCAGAGAGGATGTAGGTGTTGACATTGCGCAGGTGACACTTGCTCTGATGTGCAGATAGGAGACTGGGATCCTGAATACACATATCCTCATCCAGGGAAAGCAGTGACGCCTGGAAGTCACAGGATGGAGGCAGCTGCCACCTCTCCGCTCATTAGCAAATCACTGCCCCTCCACCTGGATCTCCAGCATCAAAAACCAGGGTGCACAGAATGAAATCCCCGATCATTACAAGAGTCTCCAGGTCCTGGCCGGAGAAAATAAAAAAAATATAAATAACCAAACAAAAACCTCCACTGATGTCCGCCCATCATCAGGAAAAAAAAACGTCCCAAAATGCAAAATATACAAATAATACTCTATAGTGGTATAAATCATAATGACAATCTGCATCTTTTATTCCCACTTTAATTTATTTTTTTTTACAATGTAAAAAGTTTTTATTCTGTCAAACTGAAAATTGGGGAGCTGGGGGCCAGAGAAAATATTTAATCTGGTAAAGGGGACCAGACATTTCAAGGAAAAGCAATTTACTATAGGAAACTTCACTGAAAGTTCTGTGAAAAAAAATAAAATAAATAATAAAAAAGTAAATAATCATATATACATCTAATATCCATCCATTTATCATCTATCTCATATCTGTCTGCCTATCCAGTTATCTAAGATATATATCATATAATATACATCTATATCATATAATATACATCTGATAACAATAATAAATAGATTGAAAAGATATCAATTTTCATGATATTAATATAGCTATCCTTTTATCTCACATCTATCTTCCATCTTTCTGATATCTAGCTATAGTATTATCTTTTAATGTCGTATGTACGCATATATCTTTTATCTAGCTCATATCTGTCTGTCTATATATATTTTCATGTGATATCTTTTTCAATCCATTTTTATTTGTTTATCTGTTGATTAGTATATATATCCTCTATCTATCATCTATATATCCAGGGCCGCCATCAGGGTAGTACTAGTGTGACTCCTGTATCGGGTCCGGTGACAAGAGGGGGGCCCGGCTGACAGCCCAGGCTCCTCCCCTTTCATTCCTCTGCTCACCGGGCCCCATGGGCAGGCGGCGGGGATGTTGCACTGGTAGACATATCGCAGTGCAGCACCTGCAGTCGCACAGGGGCCCCAAGCAGGAGCGGGCGCCTGGAGCCTGAAAACGTGTTAACCCCTTAGCAACCTATGACGTACTGGATACGTCACGGCTCCCTGGTACTTAAGGACCCATGACGTACCCAGTACATCATGGCGAGATCGTGGCCCCAGAGCCCCGGTGGCTGCGATCGCTGCAAATACCTTAGATTCGGGGAGGAGGGGCCCTCTGCCTGACCTCAGGAGGGGTGGTGTCTCTTCCCCAGACCTAAGGAGGCTGTGATTGGCTGATGAACGCTGCTCAGCCAATCACAGCCACTGTAATGTTTCAGCCATTGAAAATGGTTGAAACATTGAAATCCAGCCATGGTCAGTGCAGCTATAGCACCGATCATTGGCGGGAGCTGGGTGACCTCAGTTTCACCCGCCCCCAGCTCTGATTGGAGAGATCGGCCTTGTGACTGATCTGTAAAATCGCTGTGGATCTGGGGCCGGAGACCGCTCCCCTCACCTTCACTCCATCCACCGCCACTCAACCCATCTGATGCCTCCCCTCCATCTGCCACCGCTCTGCCCCATCAGCCGCTGCCCCCCTCCCTCATCTCCTGCCCCGTCACCCACCTCTCACCTTCCTCCACCTGCTGTGATCCCCCCCAGCTGCTGTGATTCCCCCCCCAGCTGCTGTGAGACCCCCCCACCTGCTGTGTTCCTCAACAGTTTTGCTGATTCTATGCGCCCTTGTTAATCCCACTCCCCCACCGTCCCATGACTGCCGCCTAGGTGCCACTATGTGAGCAAGGATGGTTGACCTTAGGCCTAGGTGCCGCTGACCGTCTGGACCTTGTAGATCTTGTTATCCCTTCCGCATATGACTCATCCTGTACTTCCTCCCCTTCCTCTTGTCCCAACACCTGACTCCGAATAATGCTTACAGTGTGCTCCAGTATGTAGATGAACAGAATTGTCTCGCTGAGAATGGCATCGCCAGTGCTAAACATCTTCGTCGACATTTGTAAACTGTGTAGAAGGGTGCATAGGTCCTTGATCTGACACCACTCCAGCAGCGTGATGTGCACCACCTCTGGATCAAGTTAGCCCAGGGTATACGTCATAATGTATTTCAGCAGGGCTCTGCATATTCAAATTCTGGCGTGTCGGCACATCGCATTTCAGGCGTTGACCCGCCAGACCAAAAGACTTCTGGAGTGATGAAAGTTGTTGAGCTGCTGGGTGCGAACGATGGAAGTGAGCACATAGCGAGCGTACCCGCTGCACAAGGCCATGTAGGCCGGGATGGTGTTTTAAAAATTGCTGGAGAATCAGATTCAACACGTGAGCCATACAAGGCACGTGTGTCACATTGCCCTGACGAAGGCCCGCAGCCAGGTTTGCATCATTGCCGCACACGGCTGTTAAGTCACCACCGGAGTCCGCTCAATCAATTTGTACTGCGGTCGCCAGGTGACAATGTGTCGCCCGGGGACCAGGGGTACTCAGATCCGGGCCACGAAGTCACTTCTGTGGGTATCACGGTGGCGTGACCCGGTCTGTGATCCCAGGCTCCACAGTAAAAGGGGATTTGGTAAGGGAGATTGTCCGTGACGCCACCCACGGTTGTGGTGAGGTTGTGACACCACCGCTGCTCTGGACGGGGATCCCGGGAGCGATGACAGGGAGCAGCGTTGTTGGTAGTTCTCCCCTCCGTGGGTAGGGGGTTGGTTGTCCCGGGGCCCGGTGATGGGGTAGGTAGGGATGGATGGCAGGCGGGTTGCGGGGCCTGGTGAGGTGCAGGGTCGCAGGGGCAGCGCTGTGCTGCACGGCATGGTGGTACTCACTCAGCCAGAAATCAGGACACAGTTCTTGGTAAAACACTCGGCTGGATGGACGGGTCCCACAGACGCTGCGGTGTTTTCCCCTGACCCAGTTTGGTGGTGTAAGTCCTTTCCTGCACCTTCCGTACACTCCTCCTGTGCTCCGGTTTCCAGCTGGCTCCCCGATTCAGTACCGGTGGGCCACCGCCCAGCCCTAGCTACCTACGGTTCCACCAACTGTCTCCCCGGCTCCCTGCAGACGGCCACTACCGTCTGCCTGACTCTCTGCTGCATGAGGGCCCTAGGCTCCAATCCTAAGCCCCAGTCTGCGTCTGCCTCTCTGCAGACCTCCTCTCTCTTCCTCTCCTAGACTTGTCTGGGCTTGTTTCCTGCCTCAGGCCAGCCAAACTCCTGGGTGGGCGTCTCCATCTCCTGACTCCGCCCACCTGGTGTGTCTGTCTGAGCCCGAGGAAAGGAATCAAGTTTCACTGGGGATGTCTGCTTTGAACTGCTGGGGGTGGGGATGTGTGTGTGTTGTTATCTGTGGCCCCTGGTTTGTCCAGGGCACCACAACAACGTGTTCCTTTCGTGCATAGTGCTGATGATGGGAAAGGAGTCGATGCCAGCAGCGCAGGTGGACGCAGGTTCGGCTCACCCACTGGGCTGCGTTACCTTGACAGATGCAGAACCACAGGCTGAATGTAGGTGGTGGGTATCTCACAGATGAAGTACCATCATTCAGCTACAACCAATGGGAAGACACCACGCCCTTTTTTAGGCCCATCCTGTCTGCAGACCACTGCCAGACATAGCTATGAACCTCTGGTTACTGTTACCCCCAGTTCAGTTTTATGATTTTGTGTGCTTGTTACCTGACTACTTTTCCTGCTTGCTGTTTATGTACCTCGTTGGCCGATCCGCATTTCACCTCTGCTTGTTTTCTGATTAATTCCTGGCCGTCTCATTCTGTTCCTCTTCCTCAATTAATGTTTTGACCCTGCATGACTACTATTCTCTGGAACTGCAGCCTTCCACAGGTATTGATCAACTTGGGCCCTGTGTAATTCCAAATCACTGTATAGGGGTTAAAGGGTTTCAGGGTTCTGGGGATCCAGCTTGGTGAGTGGCTTCCCTCTAGCCTATCCTTTACAGCCCGTCTGAGTGTGTCGATCCAGGCAGGCGTTACACCGTACCCTCTGCAGAAGGCCATGTAGGCCGGGATAGTGTTTTAAAAATTGCTGGAGAATCAGATTCAACACGTGAGCCATACAAGGCACGTGTGTCACATTGCCCTGAAGAAGGGCAGCAGACTGGTTTGCATCATTGTCGCACCCGGCATTCCCTGGCTGCTGGTTGAGTGGAGACAACCATTGATGAAACTCGGTCTCACTCTCCAGAGCTTACCGTCCACAACTCCTCAGCGGTGTGACTCATATTTCCCAGACATTTCTAAGTAAAGAGTCGACCGCATCATGCTGTTGAGCTCTGCTGCCAGCATAGTAAGGAGGTGTGTGGGATTCCTTGGGTGCAGTTACAAGGAAAGGTGGCCTGACCACACAGGGTTTGGGCCGAGGTGCAGGACCAACACGAGGTTGAGGAGGCAGAAGCAGTGGAGGAATTTGTACATACAGAGGAAGGATTGACACACAACTCGTGGGGACGGAAAGACTTGTACAGCAGACCCTTCTCCATCTCTCACCATAGTTACCCAGTGCCCAGTCAGCAACATGTAACTCCCCTGTCCATGCTTACTGGTCCAAGTATCTGTGGTGAAATGCACCCTGTCACACACAGAGTTTATCAAGGAATCGGTGATGGTGTGTGCGACCTGCTGTGGTAGCGCGGGCACCCCTTTCTTGGAGAAGGAGTGGCGAATGGCCATCGGCTCTTGGGGCACTGCAATGGGCATAAGGTCTTGAAAATCCTCGGTCTCAAAAGGGTGTAAAGGCAGCCTTTCTGTAGCCAACAAGTTTGAGATGCTGAAACTAAACCTCTTAGGCATGTCATGCCCTTCGAAAATCATGTAAAACACAGCGAGGGGACTCCAACCACAGTCTCCCTCGTTGCCACTAATTGGGCCACACACACCCCCCCACTTGACTGGCATCAGTTGACCCCCCTTTTCAAAATGAAAAAGATGCTTTGCATGAAGCACTCTCACAAATACATGTGCCTTTCACGTCCCCTGGATTTCCCAGGGGAAGAAAAGTCCTCTGAGAGCCATGACTTGTTCATCTTGGTTCTTTTAGAAACACAGCGAGGGGACTCCAACCACAGTCTCCCTCGTTGCCACTAATTGGGCCACACACACCCCCCACTTGACTGGCATCAGTTGACCCCCCTTTTCAAAATGAAAAAGATGCTTTGCATGAAGCACTCTCAAAAATACACGTGCCTTTCGTCTCCCCTGGATGACCCAGGGGAAGAAAAGTCCTCTGAGAGCCATGACTTGTTCATCTTGGTTCTTGGAGAAACACAGCGAGGGGACTCCAACCACAGTCTCCCTCGTTGCCACTAATTGGGCCACACACCCCCCACTGGACTGGCTTCAGTTGACCCCCCTTTTCAAAATGAAAAAGATGCTTTGCATGAAGCACTCTCAAAAATACGCGTGCCTTTCCCCTCCCCTGGCTGACCCAGGGGAAGAAAAGTCCTCTGAGAGCCATGACTTCCTCATTTTGGTGAACGTTAGTATGTCCACATTGTCAGTGGACAGATGCGTGCGCTTATCTGTCAGCACACCCCCAGCAGCACAGAAGACACGTTCCGAGAGAACGCTGGCTGCGGGACACGACAAGATCCCCAAGGCGTACGCGGCGAGCTCAGGCAATTTATCCAGATTGGAAGCCTAAAATGAGCAAGGCTCAAGTTGCATAGTAATGGCATCGATGTTCCCTTGAATATACTCATATATCTGTGTCTCCTCCTCTTTTTCCTTGTCCAGCTCTTTTGTTTTCGCATGAGTATATGTCCTTGTCACTTTCCTATGTGTTTATGTTGTGTTGTGAGCTGTTTGTCACCTTTTGGACACCTTTGAGGGTGTTTTCTAGGTGTTTTTATGTGTTTGTGATTGCCTCCCATTGTTTCCTATGGGTTCAAGTGGTTCGCCGAACCGGTTCGCCGAACCGAACTCGAATGAGACCTCCGTTCGGCGACCCAAGCTCGAGCCGAACCGCAACCGGTTCGCTCATCTCTACTCGTAGCTGCGTTCCTATGTAGTAATACTTTAAAACTTTTAAAGGGGTTGTGCAGTCTAAATCCAAAGCCATAAATCTGCAGTCACCATGTTTGAGCTGGTAACAGCGGTCACAAGGCTCATATATGCAGAATCCCGGCCAGAATCTGACTAAAGGGTGGCAGCCTCGCTCCACATGGGATGCCCTGGACACCCCAGGGGTCACAGATCACTACATACACCATACACCCCCCACACTAGAAAGGTAACACCCATCAAACACAAGTCCTGATTACCTCCCTCAGTGTTAGACAGGCACACCAGGTGGGCAGAGTCAGGTGGAAAGACACGCCCACCGAGGAGTCTGCTGGCCTGAGGCAGGAAGAAGTGAGCAGTTGTTGAGTTGCAGTTGTGGAGTTGAGTAGAGAAGAGTACCGTTCTGCGCGGGGCCTGGGTTGGAGCCTAGGACCCCCAAACAGTCAGGCAGGCAGACGGCAGGGACCGCCTGCAGGAGACCGGGAACACGACCGGTGGAACCGTAGGGACCGGGACTGAATCAGAGCCCGCCGGAACCGAACCGGGGAGCCAACAGTATACCGGTGCACCAGGAAGGGAACTCAGACCCTGACTAGGCTGTAGGCCACCACCATAGTCGAATTAACTGATTGAGGTCTGGACCTCCCGGGGTCCCTTCCCACCAAAGTCCCGATTGAAGGCAACAGCCCAACCCGACTGGATAGTAGCCACCGCCAGAGACCAGAGGTCCGAGGGCCAGCGCCTGCGGGCAAAGGAGCTCCTTCGACACACCCGACGGGGAGCGGACCACCCGTGCCTAGGCACCGTGGTCCACTTACACTTAGGTGTAGGAGAAAGGTGGACTCTGCCAACCCGTCTAGTGAACTGCAGCCGGCTGCGGGCCTCCTGTCTATCTCCACGTTTGGTTTACCAGTGACTCTGTGTGCCTTAATTGTGAGTACAACAGCGCCATCCGGCACTGCGCTGCACCGCAGCACTGCGACCTGCACCATCTCCCCGCAACCAGGCCCCGGGACACACTGCCCCTACCCACGGAGGGGTTAACACTCGAAGCTGCACCCTTACACCGCTCCCGGGAGTCCCTCACCTTCACCGCAGCGGTGGTGCCCACCTCACCACAACCTGTGGGTGGCGTCACGAATAACCATCCCAAAACCAAATCCCCGCATCCCCCCGCGCGTTGCGCCAACCTCTCTTGCAGAGCAATGTGACCCCCGGGTCCGTGAGAGGCTCGAGCCACCGCCCGCAGAACGAGCACGGATCCGAGCAGCTCGTCGGTCGCAGCCGAGGCCGTGGGGCGGTACACATCGACTCTTTTGGCGTCATGAACAGGATTGATCCAGTCTACTCACCCATAGAAGTGAGCCTTGTAGTTCCCGTCAGCGGTGTCCCGCTGAAAAATTTGAAGATCCGCCATCTTGGGCGCGAAGAGTTCCCGCTCGAGTTGTCCTCCCCGAGCAGTGAAGGCGCGAAAAGTGAGACCCCGCCCCCAAAAGAAGGCAGTGCCAGAAAGAACCAAGGGGGGACGGGTGAAGAGTGGTTCCCCATGTGATCCCAGAGATAAGAAGCGGGGACGCCAGGACCCTGCACCCGTCTTGTTCCTGGAAGCGGAGATTAGTCAACGCCACCGGAGCCAAGTCCGCCTCCTGATGGAGCAGTGGACCGCAGAGGCGGAAGAGCTGGCGGCGGTCGCCCGGGGGCATGAGATGGAGACCCTTTTAGCGGGGCTGGTAAGTGACCCACGCCCCTATGTCCCCAAAGGACCGGCCGCTGCGGCGGAGGGAACCGGTCTACCCCCGGCCCCTATACGGTCTCCTCCGTCACACAGGCTAGTCTGCCTGGCCCGCTACCCCCTGCGATGGCGTTAGAACCTGAGGCGCTGCCCAAAGAAGGTCTGGAGGTCGGAGTGGCTGAAGGAGTGGCGAGCCCGAAGGCCGCGGCCGCTGGCAGCAACCCACCTGACGCAGAGGGGAAGATGGCTTCGGCAGTCCGCCCGGCCCAGAGGGGAGTGATGCCCGACCGCGCGGAGACCGATAGCGATGACTCTGGTCCCGACACGGAACCGGTCTCAGGATCAGAGGAGGCCGATGAAAGTCTCCTCAGCGACAGTGCCCCAGCGGCCGCTTACATCCCGCGGAGCGGTGGGAATGGATACCGGATGGCCCTTTCCCACCATGCCTGCTGCATGTTAGAGATGTTTGAAGCGGAGGTCGAGTCCGCGTCGGAGGAAGAGCTGGAGTAAAGTCTGAAAGTAGAAGGACAGTCCCCGTTGGGACCCATCAGCAAGTCCCCGTTGGGACCTTCAAGACTTTGTGGTAGCCTGTTGGCTATGAAGTGCCCATCCCCGTTGGGACTTGTGTTGTCACCTTGGTCACCTTTTGTCACCTTGACCCCTCCCTGTTTCACATGAGCAACTGCCATGAACAAGGCCGAGAACTAGCAGGCCAACCCAAAAACTATTGGGTCTGTAAATAGTGTCCCTTCCTGCCCCCGCCATGCCCTTCCCGCACTGCACAGTCTCCGGAGAGGCTGGTTGGAGGAAGAACCCGCAGCAGAGTAGGCTGGGTTCCGGTCACCACCCTCCGGGACAGGGGTCCCCTCGGACGTGGGGCCCCTGCAAGACTGACCGGGTGCAAGGCACCGTACCCGTTCCCGCTTGGGTGGCCTGGGCCAGTTCCCGCTTTCCGGACTGGGGAAGAGGGGTGCTGCCCGGTTCTTAGGGGCAGCATCAAGGTCCAGGTTGCTTGGGTGGGAAAGCGGAAGGACATGGACCCATCCCGGTTGTTATTAAAAATGTTTGTTCCGTTTGTAACGGTTTAAGAATGTGCCTCCCGCAAGGGAAGAAATTAAAAATTGCTTATTTGTTTACGTTTTTATCTTTTACAGTTACAACAACAAAAAAAAAAACCGGTGTGGACGGGCAGCCCGCGGACGGTCTGCATTAAACCAAGGGGGAGTGTGACGCCTTGGACACCCCAGGGGTCACAGGTCACTACATACACCATACACCACCCACACTAGAAAGGTAACACCCATCAAACACAAGTCCTGATTGCCTGCCTCAGTGTTAGACAGGCACACCAGGTGAGCGGAGTCAGGTGGAAAGACACGCCCACTGAGGAGTCTGCTGGCCTGAGGCAGGAAGAAGTGGGCAGTTGTTGAGTTGCAGTTGTGCAGTTGAGTAGAGAGAAGTACTGTTCTGCGCGGGGCCTGGGTTGGAGCCTAGGACCCCCAAACAGTCAGGCAGGCAGACGGCAGGGGCCGCCTGCAGGAGACCGGGAACACGACCGGTGGAACCGTAGGGACCGGGACTGGGTCGGAGCCTGCCGGAACCAAACCGGGGAGCCAACAGTATACCAGAGCACCAGGAAGGGTACTCAGACCCTGACTAGGCTGTAGGCCACCACCATAGTCGAATTAACTGATTGAGGTCTGGACCTCCCGGGGTCCCTTCCCACCAAAGTCCCGATTGAAGGCAACAGCCCAACCCGACTGGATGGTAGCCACTGCCAGAGGCCAGAGATCCGAGGTCCAGCGCCTGCGGGCAAAGGAGCTCCTTCGACACACCCACCGGGGAGCGGACCACCCGTGCCTAGGCACCGTGGTCCACTTACACTTAGGTGCAGGAGAAAGGTGGACTCTGCCAACCCGTCTAGTGAACTGCAGCCGGCTGCGGGCCTCCCGTCTATCTCCACGTTTGGTTTACCAGTGACTGTGTGCCTTAATTGTGAGTACAACAGCGCCATCCGGCACCACAGCACTGCACCATCTCCCCGCAAGCGGGCCCCGGGACACACCACCCCTACCCACGGAGGGGTTAACACCCGAAGCTGCGCCCTTACACCGCTCCCGGGAGTCCCTCACCTTCACCGCAGCGGTGGTGCCCACCTCACCACAACCCGTGGGTGGCGTCATGAATAACCATCCCAAAACCAAATCCCCCGCATCCCCCCGCGCGTGGCGCCAACCTCCCTTGCAGAGCGACGTGACCCTCGGGTCTGTGAGAGGCTCGAGCCACCGCCCGCAGAACGAGCACGGATCCGAGCGGCTCGGCGGTCGCATCCGAGGCTGCGGGGCGGTACACACACACACTGACATTGTACAAGGTCTCGCCCCTCTAGTCAGATTCTGGTCAGGAGTACACATCACAGATGTGAGGTTTCATAAGTCGGCAGTCAGCATGACAGACTAATGGATTTAGACAGGACAATTCCTTTATGAGGCTATGGGTGATCTGGAAACAGTCATTGAAACTGTATTGTCCTTAGCAACCAATCACAGAGCACCTTTCATTTTACAAGTGCGGAATATGAAATGAAAGCTGCACTATGATTGGTTGCTATGGGCAACCAAGAACATTTGAGCTCAGAATTGGCTTTCATGGAGTGAAAGGGGATTTTTTTTTAACTCTTTAAAATTGTTAGAATCTAAATCGTAGTGATAAGTAGCCAACTTACAAAATGGGCTGTGACAGAAGCTGCGCCCTTCTTGAAGAATGATAGGTCCTAGGATTAACTTCACACAAAGCAACCACACTTGAATTTTTATTTGCCATAATGTGACTGACAAAATCCCTCCCTATGTTTCACTAGACTAGGCCGGTCAAAGTAACAACTTGAACTTCAATATGCCCGATTTTCCTTCCTCCACCCCCTCGATGATGGCAGGCCTATTAATCGTGCGTGTGTCGCCCTGGCAGAACCAGGTAGTCACAGTTTAGCCCCCACACAACACCCTCCCACACAGTGTTAAACCAGCCGACCTGCAACCCTAGTCACCCCCCTCAGGGAAGGGCAGACACCAGTGGGCGGGACCAGGTGGAAGGAGAACGCCCATCGAGGGGTCTAGAGAGTCGGGGGCAGGAAAACAGTAAGTTTTTAGTTTGCAGTTGAAGTGAGCAGTTGAGTCTGGAGTTGAAGCTGACAGGTGCCAGGGTCGAAGCCCTGACACCTCAGCTAGGTGGCAGACAGTAGCCAGTGCCAGCAGGAGACGGGAAGACTGCTGCCGGGCATCCGAGGTGGACAGGGGTAGGGTTGTAGCCCGCTGGTATCGACACTGGAGAACAGACCCGGAAACCGTGCACATAGGGGGTACTTGGACCCTGAAGCCAGGAACGGCACCAACGGCCTAGCTAATTAACCAATTGAGGGCAGGATTTTAGGTCCTGTCCCAACCTAAGTCCTGAAAAGTAGACAACCATCCACAGAGAGGGATAGGGCATCCGCCAGGGCCCGGTTGATCCCACGGGTCAGCGTGACGGGCACGGCTCCCAACCAAAGGACGGGCAGCGGACTCCCGTGTTCCACACCGGGAAGTCCATCTTAGAACACCACAAACTACAGAGGAGAAAGGCATTGACTATTAGTCCAGGTGTGGGATCAGATATACCCATCGGCGGAGGCCGGCCACCATCCCTTTGGTTTACCAAAAGAACTGTGGTGTTTACTGACTCCACACACGAGTGCAACCTCATCCAGCACCAGGACAACCAAACTGTAAGTGTGCTGCTCCCTGCACAACACTGGGCCCCGGGGCAACCATCCCTACCCACGGAGGGGTTAATATCCAGTTGCCATCACATCTCCCCCGGGTATCCCACAACAGCAGCGGTGGTGCTACATCTCACCACACACCGTGGGTGGCGTCACAGACAGTTTATTGCAAATCCCCGTAAATATACGTCCCCATTTATTCGGAGGGTCCGGAGAACCTCCCCGAGCCATGCTGTAGATCCGGATCAGACCAGCAACAACTGCTGGCGTGGGTGCGGCACATGTGCCCTGAAGAGCTTATATATGTTAATATTTTGGCCCAAAAAAAACCAAAAAAACAAAAAACTTGTACCCCACGTGCAGTGATTGATATAAGAAATGGATTGAGGCAATTGTAGCGCCCTGGACTAGCCAGGTCATCACAGGTACTGCAACAACACACCCCACACCCCGAGATAGGCACATCAGCCAGACACCAAATCCTTGTTGCCTCCCTCCAGGGGCTGATGTCCACACCAGGTGGGGTGGAGCCAGGCAGTTGGCCCCACCCACTGAGGAGTTCACAATCCTGGAGGCGGGAAAGGAAGGCAGTTGAGAAAGGGAGGTCAAAGAGTGAGGAGTGAAGTGGTAGTAGAGGAGCAGACTGACCGTGTCCGGGTACGTGGCCTGGGCACCAAGAGCAAGGTTGGCACTGTGATGGCCGTCTGCAGGAGAGGCGGATCGATGCGGAACCGTAGGACCGGGGACGGGCGGTGGCCCGCTGGTACCGAACCGGGGAGCGAAGAGAAGCCAGCACAAACCGGCAGGGCCTGCGGACCCCGACCAGGCTTCGAGTCGCCGTTAAACAGGTCAAATCTGTTAGTGACCGGAACCCCAGGGGTTTCCAAACAGCCAAGACCCGACTGAAGGCAACCGTCCAAACAGCAACAGGGAAATACAGTTACCCCCACAGCTAGAATTTCGAGGGACAGAGCCTGCGGGCAAAAGGACTCCTCCGGCATATATCCACGCTGGGGAGCGGGTTACCAGTGGGAAGCCATTGGGACCGAAGTTACACAAAAAGGTGCAGGGAAAGGCAGCCACCACCAACCGTCCGGGAGAAACCACAGCAGCCGGCTGCGGGACCTGTCCATCCAGCCGTTTGTTTTACCGGAGACTCTGCATCTGTTCTTGGCTGAGCGAGTACCACCGTGCCATCCGGCACCGCGCTGCCCCCCGCGACCCTGCACCTCACCAACCATACCTCCCTGTCATACCTTACCGGGCCCCGGGACAACCAACCCACGGAGGGGGAAAACATCCCAGCTGCTCCCTGTCATCGCTCCCGGGATCCCCGTCACCAGCAGCGGTGGTGCCCCAACCTCACCACAAACCGTGGGTGGCGTCACGGACCAAATCCCCAAACCAAACTACCCCCTTTCACTCACGGGTGAGGAGCGCCGCTCGAGTCCCCGGATCTGGCCCACCGCTCGAGCCACCGAGCAGCAGCAGCGCCGGACCCGAGCGTGGTGAGCGCAGCGCCCTCCCCACAATCTGCAAACCCCTATGGTGGGAAACCATCCAAATCAAATGTTTGATTCAGACATTAGGGATGACAAGTATTTTTTCCCCACATCTAAAATAGACCTTAAGTTACTGCTCAGGTGTTTGTAGCAGCACACAGACCCGATGGTAGGCCATGCACCATTTGCTAGACAAGGGTTTACAGAAAGAAACTAGTCAATTCATTCAGCAGCCCATACAGACTAAGGCCATGTGCACACTGCCTTTTTGCAGATTTATGATACTGGGAAGTCTTTCCTTGCCGTGTAAAGTCTGAGAATCCTGACTGTGCACATGTTGCTTTTTTCCTTGCAGAAAGGGGAAAAAAAAAAAAAAAAAGTAATTCTTTCTGCATTTATTCCTGCGGCTATACTACACTGCAGTGCTAGATCACTGCAATAAAAAATAAATTATATATAATTTTATATATTACAGCATTCAGGTGCGATAACCTACCAGCAGCGTGGGTACTGCTCCTAGCAGTGAGACCAGGGTCCTGACTAACATTGGCTAAAGCCTTTTCAACAATCGCAGGGGTACAATGCAGGAACCCCCTGCTATTGCTATAATCCCCCTGGAAAGATTCATAAAAATTAAGAAAAATAAATTATATTTTCATTCTTCCTGGCAAGACATGCAGTTGTGTGCAGACAATCTGTTACACGGGCTGTACCCTTAGGGGTGCTTCACACACAGCGAGCTCGCTGCCGAGATCGCTGCTGAGTCACGCTTTTTGTGACGCAGCAGTGACCTCATTAGCGATCTCGCTGTGTGTGACACTGAGCAGCGATCTGGCCCCTGCTGCGAGATCGCTGCTAGTTACACACAGCCCTGGTTCGTTTTCTTCAAAGGCGCTCTCCCACTGTGACACACAGATCGCTGTGTGTGACAGCGAGAGAGCGACGAAATGAAGCGAGCAGGAGCCGGCGTCTGGCAGCTGCGGTAAGCTGTAACCAGGGTAAACATCGGGTAACCAAGGTGGTTACCCGATATTTACCTTAGTTACCAGCCTCCGCAGCTCACGCTGCCTGTACTGCCGGCTCCTGCTCCCTGCACACGCTAAGCGGTGTGCGCTGGTAACTAATGTAAACATCGGGTAACCATACCCGATGTTTACCTTAGTTACCAGTGTCCGCAGCTTCCAGGCGCCGGCTCCGTGCAAGCGCAGCGTCGCTTGCACGTCGCTGCTGGCTGGGGGCTGGTCACTGGTGAGATCTGCCTGTTTGACAGCTCACCAGCGACCATGTAGCGATGCAGCAGCGATCCTGACCAGGTCAGATCGCTGGTCGGATCGCTGCTGCATCGCTAAGTGTGAAGGTACCCTTAGGCTATGTGTCCACAGTAAAAGGTCCCTGCGGATTTTTTTGCCTGAAAATCCGCAACTTTCGCGGCAAATCCGCACCCGCGGATTTTATTTTTTTTTTTTTCCCCATTCAAAACAGAAAATCCGCACCAAATCCGCACCAAACAATTGACATGCTGCAGTTTGTTCCGCATCAAAATCCGCGGCAAAATCCGCAGCGGAAAAATCCGCAGCATGGGCACAGCATTTCCAAAATGCCATTGAAATGGCTGGGGAGTAGCTGTGCTGCAGATTTTCGGCAAATCCGCGCTAAATCCGCGTCAAAATCCGCGTCAAATCCGCGATAAATCCTGTAGCGTGGGCACATAGCCTAATGTCACCTGTTCATTGGTTGTTTATTGCATTGAAGCTAATGGGGCTGAAATTCACTAATCTACCCATTGTGTAGAATGGCTTGAGGAAGGAAGCCATTTCCCTTTCCCCAACCCCCTGCACAACCCAAATAGAGAGGGTGGGAAGATGCAAACAACCACTTTCATCCAGTCAACTGTTTGCCTCTATTTTGCAGCAGATTCCACTCTGCATAATGGCAAAAACCTCCAACAAAAGCACAAAAAAACCCAAAACCCCTAAATATCCCCTTGGCATATACCAATCACTAGCCCTCCAATAATCATGATTTTCCATGGCACATCAAAAATCAAAGTCTCACCCAGCAGATGCCGTGTACAGCCAGCTTTATTCATGGATCTTAAGTGTACACAGTTCTTCTAGTTACATATTAGAACTATTTATATATTAAGAAAACCAGCTACAATAAGATTATTCACTATATACAGTAATGAAACTAGAAATATAAAAACAGCATTAAAAATGAAAAAGCCAAACAGATTTTTTTTTTTACCCTCCATTACATTTCCTACAATAAGTTTCTCAGAGTCAAAAGTGCATCTCAAAGTTCGGAGGTTAGCACGGGCTCTAATGTAAAGTTGTGATCCCAGTCCGTCTGTAGACCGGTCACTAATGCTAGAATCTGAGGTGGAGCTTGGTTTGAAGTCACTGGGGTTCTCGTTTGGAACGAGTAGAAAGATTAGAAGACTTTGGGTCCATTGTGACATGCATCCAGGGGCTCATCCACTTGTCTCAGATGGTCTCATTTGGTAGAAACAGGTTATGATCAGAAGAGTTGTGAAAATGGTGAAGACCTTTCGTTCAAGTCAGTGGTCTCGATACCAGTCTGGTTTTTGTAGACTTGGTGCACCTCCATGTTGGTGCCGTAGGACACATTTTGGCAATAGGCATTACTGGGTACCTTCTGAGCCTGGGGAGATGGGTAGGAGTATGGATGATAACTCGTGGAAGGTGGCAGAGGAAGGAAATGTGACTCAGAGTTTAAGATAGTCACATTATTTGATTGGTGTAACACGTTCTGATGTTGTGGTACAAGTTGGTCTTCAAAATATTCTACTTTTGGAGTATTACTTGTTGGAATCTCATTCCGACGCTTCGCCTTCGCTCTTCGATTTTGAAACCAGACCTACAAAAAACAAGAGTCAGGTAGGAATATGTGCACAAGTTAGCAAGGGTGGCTTCAGCAGTCTCCGCAGGAAAGGGACTAATCTACGACAAGTCATTGGATCAAATCCAATAAATACCTAGTATCATTACTCTTAGTTCTTCATCTCTAGGTACTACCACAGGAAGGATCCACATGCCTTGTGGTTGTACCCATGGAAGTGTGTCGCCCTGGACAAGCCAGGGGACACAGATAACAACAACACACGCACCCCACATTCCCTGCAGGCACAACAGCTAACCTACAAATCCTTGTTGCCTTCCTCCAGAGGCTGATGATTCACACCAGGGGGTGGGCCAGGCGGTTGGCTCCGCCCACCAAGGAGATCACAGCTCTGGTGGCTGGAAGTACCAGGCAGATTAGCCCAGGCAGGGCTTGAGTAAAGAAGCAGTTCAGCTCAGGGAGAGCTTGAGTGAGGAGTGAACAACTAGAGGAGTAAGGAAAGTGGAAGGAAGTAAGAGAAGTGACAAAGCCTGAAGTGGTCTGTGGCTGTGTGCCCAGACGGAGTCAGCAAGGTCAGCAGACGGCGGTGAAGGTCTGGAGTGGGACTACCTGGAGGTTGCTGGAAGGACCCCGGAGGCTGTGTGCCCGGTGGTCTGGAGCAGTATACAAAAGGCAGTCAGCACCAGGGCAGGGGCCTTTCGGATCCCAGCAAGGCTTGGAGTCGCCGAATTTGCTAAATCCGTTAGTGAAGGGGACGCAGATCCCCCAACAACCAAGTCCCGATTGAAGGCAACAGCTCAACCAGTACAGGGGAGACACCGCCACGGCACCAGTTTCCCCAGGGCCAGCGCCTGCGGGCAAAGTGTGGAGCTCCTCCGGCCCAGATTGTAGTCGGGGAGCGGGTAACCGGTGGGAATCCATCGCTACCAATAGAAGTAACATAGGTGCAGGGAAGAGTGACCATCACCGCCAACTGCAGGGAACCGCAGCACCATGAACCGTCCGAGGGACCCGTCCAACCAGCCATTTGTTTACCGAGAACTGTGTCCAAGTCTCAGGCTGAGTGAGTACCACAGTGCCGCAAGGCACAGCGCTGCCCCCGCGTCCCTGCTCCCACCAAGCCCTGCACCTCCCAAGCCATCACCGGGCCCCGGGATCACCAACCCCTACCCACGGAGGGGCAACACAACACCTGGCTGCTCCCCATTACCATCCCCGGGATCCCCGCATTGAGCAGCGGTGGTGCTACACATCACCACAACCGTGGGTGGCGTCACGGACATTATCCCAACACCCCAAACAACCCCCCTTTCACTCACGGGCGAGGAGTGCCGCTCGAGGAAGCCCCCGGGATCCGGCCTACGGCTCGAGCCACCACTGAGCAGCCGGACCCGAGCAGAAGGGGTGAGCGCGGTGTGCTGACACCCTCCTCCCCGCCCGCGACAGACGTAAAGCAGCAAATTAATGGGAGAGGTCCAAATGCTCTAGGTGGTTATTTGGCAAACCAATACCTGGGGATATACATGGCATGGTGAAGCAAAGGTTTTCTATAGGACCCAGGTTAGACTTAAGGAAAAAAAATTCTGCTATCCCAGTCCACCATGGCAAGTTTCCCCTGGCCTGGCATATTATGTGGAGCATAGTAATATCAAAAGGATCCTGGATATCAGCAGCAACAAAGACTGGCTCAGCTGCCATTGAGGCCAGAACTTTATATCAGATCTGAGCAACAGGAGTCTTTTGCAGTACTTAGAGTCTTAAGACGTAGCAATACTGGGAATTACCTATTGGATTTGATCCAATGAACCATTCCAGGTGAAAAAACTATAGGCCCCGATGCAAGTGGTGATATCAGATTAGAGCTAGTTACCAAACTATGGTCCATCAGGTCAACCATGATCTAGGATACACCTGCCTTTACCAACAATGCCTCCATTTAAGAGCCCACTGGTCAGCTTCCTACCCCTTGGACATGTAGTCTACCTAAACTTGTTTCCCCACCCATGCAGATCCTGATGGAGAGCAATGTACCTGGACCCTTGATTCCTGGATACACAGACGTTTTGCCAGATCCTCACGGTGATCAATATCCGGATACCTGTTGCTTTGAAAGAAAAGCTCTAGAGTGTCCAACTGCGCTTTACTGAAATGCATTCTCTTTCTGCGCCGGGGGCCGTCCACCTGATAGTTTTGGATTTCATCTTTTGTTGAAGTCCATTCTTGGCCATGTGAGCATCCAGTGTCATCCAACTGGGAGTTCAGCTTATCTAGAGAAATAAGGGATTCCATCACAAATTGAGGCACAAGTTTCTCAGGCACACCATAAGACTAATCAATGCTAAGGGGTTAACCATATAATTTTCCACAAAACTGGTTTGGGTCTGGCATTACCAAGCCACACAACCTGTGTACAGGGTAAGCAATTTATTTTTGTGGAAGTAGCTGAACATTGAGTGCATCCAAAGTTGGGATCTAGACACCTTGTAGTCCCCATCAACCCCAACAGCATTGAAGACTGCATACAAAAGGGAGGTCAAAGGCAGTGTTCACATGGTGCACCATCTGCAGAGGTGAACAAACAAGCTTGCACAACACAAATTTTACTAAAATTTTACACCCATTCATGGTCACAATTTACAGTTTTGATCTGTATTGATTGCAGCACATCACAGAACAGCTATGAGATATGGAAAATATGCACAACTAGGAGTTGGACCATAACATGCTTTTTAGCATTTTGCAAAAAGTTGCACATTTAACCTCAACCTCTACCACCTGATAAATTCACCCTCCACCATAGAGAAACTTACCCCAAATCCAAGATCACCTCTACACATGACCACCAACTGTTTTTAAAGAGACACTTACCTTTAATCAAACACTGTCCAAGCTCTAACTCCATACACAAATCATATGAATCAGAGAAGCCCATACTCACCAAGCCCCTGACCATAACCAGCCATGTCTGCTTCCTCCACAGCCTGAAGATCCTGTGATCACCTCCACCCTGAAGTCTTTTATATGGATCTGAGGTCACTGGGCTGAGAACATAAATGGATGGAGGAGGAGGAGTGGAGAAGGTCATTGACTTCAGGTAAGTGCTCATTCGTGGTTTCCTGCAAGGGGCTGATTAGACCCGAGTCCACCTTCACACATCGGTGTCTCTGATACCTGAGATGTTTGTATTCACACGTACTGTAGACCCAGGTAGACCCATTAAAATCAATTGGTTTGTGGACAAGTCTGTGTTTTCATAAGGCCTGCGACACACATCCGTGCCTCATGTTTGGTACGTTTTTGCACGTACCGGCGGCACGGAGACACGTTGACCAATGTTACCCTATGGTAGAAGGCACACACACGTAAAACCACACGGAACGTGTTTCCGTGTGGTTAGTACGTGTGTGCGTTTTTCCACACGGTCGACATGTCTGTTTTTGGCCGTCAACACGCAGGCACGGACCCACTAAAGTCAATGGGTCCATGCCTGCACGGACGGCACACGTAGCATGTCCGTGTTCAGCACGTATCGTCCGCGTGCGTTTTTACTCAAAACATCAGCAACACTTGTTTCCAATCTATCAGGTCAATTGTCAAATTGTCAAATGTCCTGATTTTTCATTTGGTGATGCACAAGGCCAAGGATGTTGTCAAAGGACGTTATGGTTATATGGCAGTATGCATGAAATTTTGGCGGAAATTTGCGCATTTCACCATAAAGAATGTTAAAATGTCCATGCATTTTCCTTAGCTTGACAACGGGGTGGAGCCACATCCTTTTTTCAACAGGTGGTTCATAATCAAGCATATGTCGCCTAACACCAAATCTCCTAGATATCAACCATAGCAAATAGATGGTTGCTTCATTTGATAGAGACATTTTGGAGTCTGTATAATGAGTGGAAGAGGCCAGAAACAATGAATTTAAACGATGTTTAATCTAATAAACAGATGAGGGACGGTAATTGACCAATTAAACCCACCAGAATCGCATGATGAAGCATTAACAACGTAATTTGGGTATGAAAGCGGATCTCAAAAAACGGAAGTCACACGGACAACACACGTACGTATTTAATGCCAACACGGACGTTACACACGTACACACGGCGAGCATACGCCATCACACGGATGTCATACGTACCGGAGAAAGGCCCATAAAAACCGGAACACGGACCCGAAAAACGGAACGTGAGACACGTACGTTTTTTATGCGGAAGTGTTTTTAGGCCTAAGGCACATGTGTCTGTGTGCTCCACACAGCGAAATGTCCATTTTTTTCTCCAGCAGCACGGGTGTCACGGACCGCACACTGATGTGATCCATGTGACATCTGTGTGAAACGTATCAGAGAAAACACGTGTCACATAAAATAAATAATTTTTATACTTACCTGTCTCCGTTGTTGCTGTTACTTCCTGTCCTGCTCATTATGCTTATTGCATATGCACTGCACTGACCGTGGACCAGGAAGTAATACCAATATAGAGCCCCACGGGGCAGGCGCATTTAACCTATTCGTCGCCGGGCCGTCAACTGTCGTAGTCACAGGCGGCCTAGCCCGACTCCGTTGCCTCGAGGTGTACAGAAGATGGCTGGGGAGGGATGTTGGGGATAGTAGTGAGCTGTTTGTCATGACACCACCTGTGGTATGTGGCTAGGGAATGGGACGCCGCTGCTGTCGCTGTCCTCCGGGGCAGATGGTGGTAGCAGCCAGAGATGGTATCGCTCTCCACAGGTAGAGCGGGCCCCGGGGAGGATGATGAGGGGAGTAGTTATGGCGGCGGGGAGTGGCAGTGCGGGTAATAAAGAGTCAGTCTATGGCTGCGATTCCAGGTTGTTTACTCACTTTTGTACGATGCCGCTCACCCAGGTAATACTGGTCACTTGCTATGATAGGCTCTGTCCAACCCGAATCCCTTTAGAGGTCAGTCTGGTTTGGTGTTCGGTGGGTTTCTCCTTGTAACGCCTGTCTTTGGATCCCCTGGCTTGAAGCTACGAGGGGACCCTGGGTTTCACAAGATGTACTCTTGTCCCTATCTGCAGGTGCCGTGGTTCCCATGTGGGGTCCGGCTTGATACAAGGCCCCGGATCCTATATGGCACTGTGCAGTCAGGTGCTGTGTGGTCAGGGAAGCTTGAAACTTTCCCCGTCCAGGCAGATTCTGGAAAACCAATGTGAAGTATGATCTTCCCTAGGGTCCTGCCGCCCTGTGTGGCATCTGTTGCGAGGGGAGCAGAGATCACTCTCCCCACGGCAACCGTGTGAACTTTCTCCTCCTTCCCACCGGAGCACCCATGAGGCACGTCTGCTCCGCTGCTCTCCTGCTGGAGATCTCTCTAACTGTTGTGTTGGCTCCTGACTCCCCTTACTGGCTGCACCATCCCGTCCCAGGTCCTAAGGTAGTGGGACTGGGGCCCCTATTCGAGGGCATCCTGTAAATGCGTCTCTGTCAGCGACCCCTTTATTACCCGACCCTAGCCCAGTCCCCAGTGGGAACAGGGCAACCTGGTGTGTATTTGAGTGTGCAATGTGGTGAAACCGGGACTGACCTCCTCAGGAACCGGGTTTAGCATTATACCCACATTTGGGTGCAATACTCTGTGGCGACTGCAGCCTCAGGGGTGCCACACCAGCGCCAGAGACAGGTAAGTATACCAGCTCATGCTGCCCGTGTGCTATGCGGATGTCACACGGCTAGCACAGGGACAGCACACGTAGAACACACATACGCAGCTACACCACGGACCTTGAAACGTACGTGTGTGTGTGTGTGTGTGTGCGTGTGTGTGTGTGTTTTACGCAGACGTGTGAAAGGAGCCTAAGGCTGAGGTCACATCTCCTGTTATCATCCGTTGGAATTGATCCTGCAGAATGCCGTTGTAAAAACAGTTCGTTTTTAAATAGCGAATGTCTGCCGGATCCGTTTTTTTTTTACATTGGAGTCTATGGAGAACTGATCATCTGTTATTTTTGCATTTGTAAAGGATATTTTTTTCTCTCTTACAGGATCCGTTATAAATGGAAGATAAATAGCAATCCGTTAAGGGATCCGTTCTCTTTAATGTTAAAAAAAAAAACAAAACAGATTGAGCAGAAATCATTGTGCAATGGATCTCTGCAGGATCTGTTCTAACGGGTGATTACAGGACATGTGTGGGGGCTATGTAAGAGCTCATCCTGTATATAGTGGGGGGCTATGTGAGGGCTCATCCTGTATATGGGGGGCTATGTGAGGGCTCATTCTGTAGATAGTGGGGGGCTATGTGAGGGCTCATCCTGTATATGGGGGGCTATGTGAGGGCTCATTCTGTATATAGTGGGGGACTATGTGAGGGCTCATCCTGTATATGGGGGACGATGTGAGGGCTCATCCTGTATATAGTGGGGGGGCTATGTGAGGGCTCATCCTGTATATGGTGGGCTATGTGAGGGCTTATTCTGTATATAGTGGGGGGCGATGTGAGGGCTCATCCTGTATATGGGGGGCGATGTGAGGGCTCATCCTGTATATAGTGGGGGGCTATGTGAGGGCTCTTTCTGTATATGGGGGGCTATATAGTGGGGGGCTATGTGAGGGCTCATCCGTATATAGGAGGGCTATGAGGGCTCATCCTGTATATAATTGTGGGGGCTATGTGAGGGCTCATCCTGTATATAGTGGGGGGGGGGCTATGTGAGGGCTCATCATGTATATAGGGGGGGCTATGTGAGGGCTCATCCTGTATATAGGGGGCTATGTGAGGGCTCATTCTGTATATAATGGGGGCTATGTGAGGGCTCATCCGTATATAGGGGGGCTGTGAGGGTTCATCCTGTATATAGGGGGTTATATGAAGGCTCATCCTGTATATAGTGGGAGGCTATGTGAGGGCTCATCCTGTATATAGTGGGTTATATGAGTGCTCATCCTGTATATAGTGGGGTTATGTGGGGACTCATCCTGTATATAGTGTGTTATGAGGGTTCATCCTGTATATAGTGGGTTATATGAGGGTTCATCCTGTATATAGTGGGTGATCTGAAGGTACATCCTGTATATAGTGGGGGGCTGTGTGAGGGCTCATCCTGTACATGGGGGGCTATGTGAGGGCTCATCCTGTACATGGGGGCTATGTGAGGCTCATCCTGTACATAAGGGGGGCTATGTGAGGGCTCATCCTGTAGATAGTGAGGGCTCATCGTGTATATGAGGGGGCTATGTGAGGGCTCATACTGTATGTAGGGGAACTTATGTGAGGGCTCATCCTGTATATAAGGGGGGCTGTGCGAGCGCTCATCCTGTATATGGGGGGTGCTATGTGGAGGCTCATTCTGTATATATGGGGAGATATTTGGAGGCTCATCCTGTATATGTGGGGAGCTATGTGAGGGCTCATCCTGTATATAGTGGGGGGCTATGTGAGCGCATCCTGTATGTAGGGGGAGTTATGTGAGGGATCATCCTGTATATAGTGGGGGGCTATGTGAGCGCATCCTGTATGTAGGGGGAGTTATGTGAGGGATCATCCTGTAGGTAGGGGGGGGCTTTGTGAGGGTTCATACTGTACATAGGGGGAATTAAGTGAGGGCTCATCTTGTATATAGGGGGGGGCTATGTGAAGGCTGATACAGTAAGTAAGAAGAGGAATCCAGCATCCAATTCCAGTATTTTTTCTAAAACAATTCCTTTATTAGATATACATTAAAGTCCATATTCCTTTTCGATAAAAACGCATCTTGGCAGTGTAGAGGAAGACGCGTTTCAGACGAATCACGTCCTTAATCTGAGACGTGCATTGTCTGACTGCAACAAACCAGAGACGCGGGGGAAGTAGTGAATATGTATGAGGGCATCAGAATGGCATCAGAAGTAGTGTTACCACCAGCGGGAGAATCGGTAAGTATAACTCGCCTGCTCTAATCCCTATGGCCCTTTCTACCACCGTTTTAAAGCACAATATTCGGGTTCCCATAAACTTAAATGGGGATTGGCGCCCGGGCAGATATTAGGGATTAATTCCGGTCCAGCACCAGGTTTTTTGTTAAAATCCGGTTGGACCCGCCGATCCCGAATATCTGCAGATTCACCCATCTCTAGTGATATTTCCATCTGACTCACCCCAGGGCTATGGAGTACTCGGTACGGTCTTCGGGCCGTATATTTATGAGGATAGTACACTGGGTAGCCGTTGCCCGGTTCCATGACCCTGGGTGTCGCTTGAAGGGGGTTATATACTGGGGATTAGTGATAAAGGTTTTGTCGTAACACCATTTGAGGGTTGCGGCTAGGTAGATGGAGCCGCTGCAGCACAGTCTCTCACCGCTGGGGCTGATGTTAATGGCAGCCTGGATTTTGGGCCCTCTGCAAGTAGGGCCGGGCTCCAGGGGGTAGGTGATGGAATTATTGCAGTGTCACTGGTTTCTTTATTCACAGCTTTGCTATGGCTTGCAACCCAAAGCAGTCTGGTCCTCACCACTGGTCCCCTTAGTCCCAGTGTCGGTGTGGTAACCTGGTGGCTTCTTTCCCCTGCACCTGTCTCTAGTTGGTGGGTCCCCGTGGCTTGGGGCGTCTGGGGGTCCCCTCTTGGTAGTCTTTCGGTCTTTAGTCTATAGGGCGAGCAGTTTGAACCCTGTATGGTCGGTGTTCCAGTCCCTGGTTCTCCCCGTCACTGCTGGTGCCCCCGGACTTTACGGTCAGTAAGGTCCTGGATGGTCCCCTCACTGTGCAGATTTTATCAGGTCTGCCAGGAGCGTTTGCCTGACCTAGGGCTCTGTACCCCGTCAGTGCTATGGTTCCGAGAGTACTCCACCATACTCCTTCGTCAACCACACGTCTGGCCCCTCAGGTCTCCATTACACACTCCCGTCAGTACGGTTACGTCCGTCCTCTCACTTCCACTTACTGACTGTCTGAACCTTCCTCCCTGGTTGTCGTCTAGTGGACTGGATCGGCTCCACCCCTAGGTGGCCATCCATTGGATCCAACCCTAGTCTGTCACCAGTCCTTGGGGAAGGGAAAAACAGGGATTTATTGTGTGTTTTGGTGTTACCGGCACTGGTCTTCTGGGTTCCTGGGGGTAGGCCGTGCATCTTTGACAGGATGCAGTACCTTGTAGCTCCTGATGGCTTCAGGGGCGCTACACATCACCTGTACAATACTAAAGAAAACTTGAAAACATGCACTGTTGATGGCTCTTGAAGACTGAAGTTGGGGAACACTATTCTAGTCGGTACAGGAACCAGTAGGGTGTGGGTACGACATCAGAGGCTTAGGCTTTATTTCTCCCATTACCTGTGTGTGAGTGGAGACATGCATAACAAAAGAATTGAGACTGTGTGGAAGTTTACACTACGTTCACAGACTACAAACATTTGGCCCCACTTTTTAAAAAAACGCAATGCGTCCGCAAAATGTGAATATATCATTGAAGGCCACGTGCGCATGTTGAGTATTTGGTGATTTTTTTACCATACTATTTGTAAAAAAAACCCCGCAAAAGTGGTGCTCGTGTTTCTATTACACTTTTACTCTGGCTTACAAATACCAAAGTAACAAAGACACCAATTACTCAGTGAGCACAGGGCCTAAGCAATTCTCCTTTACTTTTCTAATTTTACTATGGAGGTAATAATTTATTTATTATCCTCCATTTTTCATTACAGGTTCCAGGGGGCTTTTTATCCTTTGATTTTATATATTTTTTTTCCCTCCCCTTCTTTCAAGAGACCACATTTTTCTTATTTTTCCATCACCATGTAAAAACTTGTTTATTGCAGGACAAGATGTCATTTTGAGTCCATTTACTTGGCCATATAATGTACAGAAAAAAAATATGTGGGTGTTGATGTAATTTTCACTTCAATTGAAAGTTTCTGGGATTCATTCTACGGCGACATTGAGAATTAAAGAAACAGGCATATGATTTCCAAAACTCTCCAAAAAATTTTAAGGAGAATCATCTCTTTTATAGTCTTCATAAATATAGACGTAGCATTCATACATTTAAGCATTTCTTACATGGTAGCAAATAGTAGAAGACATAACTGCATAATAAGTAATGACACTCCCAGCATCTACCCAGCTAAAGTGGACTCTCACCCCCTTGAACTTTATAACTTTTTTTTCAGGCTTGAAGATCCTTACTTAAAAGTGTGTATGTGTGGGGGGAGGAGTGTTCCAGTTTTGTGTTTGTTTTTTTTTAGAATGGTAAAACTCACTTTATAATGTAATCAAAAGTCAACTGACTAAAAGACATACAGTACATCACTTTTAATTTTGCTTTATCTCGCTCCTCATTTTTGGGGGTTTCCGTGCCCCAGAATTTGAAATCTACTCCAGATATGAATCTGAACTCTATTAATGAAGATTTCCAGTGGATCGTGGTGCTTATGAGTAGTGGGTAACTGGTCCTTTAATTTTTGTATAGAGAACTGTATGCACGCACACAGCATTCTGTACTGAACATCGTCAAACAGAAGACTGGACTACATCTAAGGCTATGTGCACACGCTGCGTTTTTTTGACACTGCGTTTTTGTGCTTTTTTAGCCTCTAAAAACGTGCAAAAACGCACCCGCGGCAAAAAAAAACGCGGCAAAAAACGCATTTTTTTACACAACGTTTTTACCGTGATTTGGTGCATTTTTGGCTGCGTTTTGCTGCATTTTTGATCTCTGCGTTTTTCTGCATTTTTCCAATGCATTGCATGGGGGAAAAACGCAGGAAAGAATTGACATGTTGATTTTTTTTTTTTTTTTTTTTTTTTAAGCTCAAAAACGCAGCTTAAAAAAAAAGTTGTGTGCGGACAGCAAAAATGAAACCTCATAGACTTTGCTGGGGAAGCAAAGTCATGCAGTTTTGAAGCCAAAAACGCACCTGAAAAAACACGCAAAAACTCCGCGAAAAAACGCACTGTGTGAACTTACCCTAACACTGGCCAGTGCCCAGAGGCAGGACATTCTTTGTGGCAGAGTTGGCGTCATCCCATCTACCATTCTGTATCGATCCCACCATCACAACTCTGTAGCTCCGCAGCATTGCATCTCAAGGGTATGAGAAGGTCTAAATACTACAGTCTCAGAGTGTCCTATCTGTTGTATACAGCAGTCACACTGTATCCAATATGATTTATATAAAGTAGTATGTGTATCCTATGTAATATATACATATACAGCAGTCTGTATCTCCTATAGGATGTCTATATACAGCAGTTTAGTGAAAACCAATGTATTCAGCAATCTTAGTGAAAAGTATGTAATGTATATACAGCAGTCTCCATGTCTACTATGTGATGAATATATAGCATTCTCGATGTATCCTATGTGATATACAGTATATACACTACAAGATCAGTGTATCCTATGTGATGTACTGTATACTCAGCAGTTTCAGTGAAAACTGACGTATACAGCAATCTCAGTGAGAGCTATGTAATGCATATACAGCAGTCTTGGTGTTTCCTTGGTGATGTATACACAGAATTGTCAATGTCTCCTATGTGATGTCTAGATGTATATACAGCAGTCTCAGTTTCTCCTATGTAATGTTTTATTATACATTTTCTATATTTGATGATTACAATCTTCGGACTTGCTCTATGATCTTAAAAAGCTCCAAACAGCTACATAATTAGGATTCTAATGTCTGCACTTTTTTGCTAATCTGTAGTGGCAGAAATCACAAAAGTTTGCTTGGATCTTTTTGTTTTTCAGCTTTCATTAGTGTTTATGTATTTGCAGCCCAAGACAACTGTTCTTCTCCTAATGTAGCCTGGAGACACCAAAAGGTTGTACATGTCTCTGATGTAAATTATATTGTGTCTGGCCTGCAAATGAGGAGAAGCAGCCGCTGGATACTTCTGAATCTGCTTATCTTATACGTGAACTCAATGTACGAGGGGCTGCTGATAAGTCTTTGGCTTTACCCAGAAATAAACGAGATAGGATGATGAAACTTTACATTTATTCCACATACTTTCCACTGATGACAACACCAAGTTCTGTAAGCCTAGCAAAAAGAAGGATTTTGTTTGTGCCTCAAACCAGGCATCCATAGCAGCCATGGCATCAGAAATGGTGTGAAGTTTGGTACCCTTGAGATGTTTCTTCAGGTTTGGAAACATATGATAATCGGAGGGAGCTAGATCTGGTGAATAAGGTGGTGGTCAACCAGTTGGGAGCTCAGCTCTGCCAGTTTTGTTATGGTCACTTGTGCAGTGTGAGTGGAGGCGTTGTCTTGCAGGAACAAGATTCCTTTGGACAGCTTGCCGTGCGTTTTGGCCTTCAGAGCTGTCTTCAATTGGTCTAAAAGTTCAAAAGTTCAATGTAGTACCTTGCATTGATGGTAGAACCCTTTTGAAGGTAGTCCACTAGCAGGACACCCTCCTTATCCCATAACAAAGATGCCATCACCTTATTGGCTGATTTTTTTGCCCCCTGAACGTCTTTGGATGAGGAGAACCACTGTGCCTCCACTTTTTTGACTGCTCCATTTTTTCAGGATCATACAAATAAATCCAGGTCTCATCCATAGTGACCAGTCGATCCAAGACGTTCTTATCAGTCCGGATAACGCTGACAAATGGACCGGGAAGTTGTCACTCGCTGCTTCTCTGATCTGTTGTCAAACATTTGGGGATCCACTTTGCAGATCGCTTACTCATGTCCACATGTTCAGGGATAATGACACAAACACGTTCCTGGGAAATCCCCATGATGTCTGCTATTGCTTTAGTTGGAATTTGTGGATTCTCCAGTATGAGGTTGTGCACAGCATCGAAGATCCCCGGAACAACAACCACTCTCGGTCATCCAGGACGTTCCTCATCATTGGGGCTGATGTGGCCCGTTTTAAATTTGGCAACCCAGTTCTTAACTATGGATAGGAAGGGCATTGATCCCCCAATGTCTGCGACATATCACCAGGAATATCCGCCGCGGACTTTCCTTGCAGAAACAAGAATTTTATCACTCCTTTGCTCTCAGTTGCTGTGACTATCGCATTAGACTTCACCATTGTGTTTTCCCGCGTGCGTAGAACACTGTTGCCATAAGCAACAAACACATAATTTTGAAAACATATATTAGACACACAAGGCTTTCATATAATGATTCATTACCATAGAAACAAAAACAAAATCACAAAGCCAAAGACTTATCAGCAGCCCCTGTTATAAGCATATTGTATTACTTTAGATCACTGGATTGTAATGTTGTCTTATTTCCCTGATTTTGGCTGTTGTGGATGTGTCACTAGTATAGGACGCGGGTGATGATGGCGGCGTACAATGGGTATTTAATTGACTCCAAGACAAGCAATCCTAACTTGATTGATCTCACCTGAGTGTAATGTCCCCGGTGGGAGCTCGACACCTGCCCCCGCATAACACTGGCTCCAATACACTGAGGGGGACACACAGGAGACGGCCGGTCTGCAGGACAAGGTGGGGGCGGCAGGTGTGAATTCTGCCAGAGCATCCAGGAACAGAACAAAGCCAGGTGTCAGGACACACTTCCTGAAAACCACCACCATCATCATTTTGTCACCTGGTGGTGCTGATGTGTTATCCATTATTAGAGTGGATTAGATATTCCAGGAAAGGAGTGTGCAGGATTCACATCAGCGCACATTATGACATCAGACTCCGTCCTACCATGAGTTTTTAGGGAGTTTTTGATGCTCTGTATTTTTTCCTGCGTCAAAATCTCAGCTTCTTACAGTTCCAGCAAAGTGGATGATTATAGAAATCTCCGGCCCGCTGCGCTGCTTTTTTACCCATCGTAAACTCACCTGGCGCAGGTTTCAAACCCACAGGATGTCAATTTCTCTCGGAGTTTTCTGTGCAGATTTTCCCCATAGACTTTCATTAGATGCGGTAAATCCACAGGTAAAAAATACACGTTTAAGGCCATGTAAGCACGTGTGCGTTTTGCATGCGTTTACGCAGCGCTTTGCACTGCAGCGTAAACGCATGCGTTCTGCGTCCCCAGCAAAGTCTATGTAACTTGTGCAAATTACATGCGCACGTTGCGTTTGAGAACGCAGCGATTTGCATGCTGAAATTTGGTGCCGAATCGCTGCGTTCCAAAAAGCAACACGTCACTTCTTTTGTGCGTTTTGGATGCTGCCCCCACTCTGTCTATGGCAGAGCAAGCATCCAGAGCGCATGAATTCTGCATCCATTCTGCACTCAAAATACATACAAAACGCAGCTTTTCGGCTGCGTTTTGAAACGCACATGCAGTGACAAAACGCTGCAGAATATTTGTCACGGCAGACGAGCACACATACCCTAAGGGTCTGTGCGCACTGGGAAAATGTGTTTCTTAAGTAAAATCCGCACCCTCTGGCAAAAAAAATGCATCAAAAACGCACCCAAAATCCGCATGCGGTTTACAGAGGTTTGTTGGGGTTTTGTCGCTGTTTTTCCACGGGTTGGTCCCTGTGGTTTTTAACCATTATTCAATGGCAAAACTGCAGGTACCTGTGGAAAAGAAGTGACATGCTGCTTCTTTTTGCTGCATGAATTCTCCAGCAAAACCTGGATGGAAAAAAAGCGGTGTGCCCACAGAATTTTGAATTTCTCATAGATTTTGCTGGGGAAGGACTGCAGGACGGTTATGAACAAAAACTGCACCTTTTCTGCAGCAATAACCGTGGCAAAAACCGCAGTGTGTGCACAGGGTCTTAGGCTGTGTGCCCACGGGAGTTTGTACCTGCGGATATATCCGATATATCCGCAGGTACGGCCGCAGGTTTCCCGCAGCTGCTCGCCATAATCCGCAGCTATTTTTAGCTGCGATAGTACAGCGAAATAACTGCGGTAAACCTGTGGACATTCATGCGGCTTACCTGCAGAAGTCCCGGCCTCTATCTCTACAGTGGAGGGCCGAGGTTTCCGCAGGTAATTCCGCAGAAAGAATTGACATGCAATTACGTGCGGCTTCGGGACATCCGCAGCATGTTCCGCAGCCGCACATATCCGCAGCATGGACACAGCACTCCCCATGTCCCATAAGATAACATGGGGAGTGTCTGTGCATGCTGAAACCTGCGGATTTATATGGAAAATCCGCGGATTTTCCGCAGATAAATCCGCAGGTTTAATCTCCCGTGGGCACATAGCCTTAAGGTGGCTTTACACGAGATACTAAAGCGATGTCTTGGGGTCACGGAATTTGTGATGCACATCCGGCCGCGTTAGCCATGTCGTTGCGTGTGACACCTATTAGCGATTTTGAATCGTTGCAAAAATGTTCAAAATCGCTAATCAGTGACATCTGCCCTAATCTCAATTATCATTGCTGCTGCAGTAACGATGTTGTTCCTCGTTCCTGAGGCAGCACACATCGCTACGTGTGACACCGCAGGAATGAGGACCCTCTCCTTACCTGCGTCCCACCAGCAATGAGGAAGGAAGGAGGTGGTCGGAATGTTCATCCCGCTCATCTCCATCCCTCCATTTTGATTGGGTGGCCGCTTAGTGACGTTGCGGTGACGCCGAACACACCTCCCCCTTGAGGGAGGGATTGTTCGGCAGTCACAGTGACGTCGCAGAGCAGGTATGTGCATGTGACCACATATCGTTACAACGACGGGGGCGGGTGCTACCGCGCTCGACATCGCTAGTAATTGCTAGCGATGTTGTGGCGTGTAAAGCAGCCCTTAGTGTTTCCACATCAAAAACACCTGCAATTCTAAGTATATCAAAGCCAAAAACCAAGAAGTATCAAAAACAAGCAGCTTTATTAAAAGCACGACATACTGAGTTCACATGTCCAGTAATCATCCGTTAGAACAGATCCGTTGGCAGAAAAGTTCCGCAAACACAACTTTTCTGTCCGTTTTGAAAGAAATGATGTTTGCAGGAATCAATGGAAAATGGATATGTGATGCCCTGGACAAGCCAGGGGTCACAGGTAATGACATCACCACACCCTACACCCCGGTTAGGCACATCAAAGCTAGACCCAAAAATCCTTGTTGCCTTCCTGCAGGGGCTGATGTTCACACCAGGGGGTGGGCCAGGCGGTTGGTCCCGCCCACCGAGGAGTTCACAGCCCTGGAGGCAGGAAAAGAGTGGAGTTGAGCTAGGGCAGTGAAAGTGGAAGGAGTAAGAAGTGAAGTGGAGTAGAGCAACTGACTGAGAGCGTCCGGGTGTGTGCCCCGGACAGAGACAGCAAGGCTAGCAGACGGCGGTGACCGTCTGCAGGAGTGGCCTATCGGAGTTGCCGTAAGGACCGTGGACGGGCAGTGGCCCGGCGGTACCGGACCGGTACACAAGGAGAAGCCAGCACCATTGGCAGTGGCCTTTCGGACCCTGGCAAGGCTTGGAGTCGCCGTGAATTTGCCAAATCCGTCAGTGAAGGGGACCTCCGGGTTTCCAAACAACTAAGTGCCGATTGAAGGCAACAGTCCAACCGTATGAGAGAGACACCGCCACCGCCAAGGCACCAGTTTCTCAGGGCCAGCGCCTGCGGGCAAAGAGGGGATCCTCCGGCCCATATCCAAGCCAGGGAGCGGGTTACCGGTGGGAACCCATTGGAACCAACAGAAGTACTAGGTGCAGGGAAAGAGACAGTCACCGTTAACTACCGGGGAAAAGCAACAGCAGCCGTCCGTGGGAACCGTCTTTCCAGCCGTGTGTTTTACCGAGAACTGTGTCATCGTCTCAGGCTGAGTGAGTACCACTGTGCCGTGCGGCACAGCGCTGCCCCTGCGACCCTGCACCTCACCAGGCCCCGCAACCGGCCTGCCATCACCCATCCTCCACCCCATCACTGGGCCCCGGGACAACCAATCCCTACCCACGGAGGGGAGAACTAACAACTCAGCTGCTCCCTGCCACCGCTCCCGGGATTCCCATACAGAGCATACTGGTGTTACCATAAATCGCCACAACCGTGGGTGGCGTCACGGACAATAACCAAATCCCCACCACCAAGTCACCCCTTTCACTCACGGGCGAGGAGCGCCGCTCGAGTCCCCGGGATCCGGCACACCGCTTGAGCCACCACCGAGCAGCGGCAGCCGCAGCAGCAGCAGCGGCTGGACCCGAGCAGTGGGAGAGCACGGCGTCCCCTCCTCCGCCCGCGACAGATATGTTATCTGATCGCTATTTATCTGCCATTTGAAACTGTGATCCACTAAGAAAAAAACAGATACATCATGTGGCGCCCTGGACAAGCCAGGGGCCACAGGTAACAACACACACACCCCCACTCCCAGCAGTTCACAGCAGTCATCCCCAGTGAGACCTGATTTCTTCCCTCGGTTTCAGACAGACACACTAGGTGGGCGGAGTCAGGCAGATAGGCACGCCCACCGAGGAGTTTAGCTGGCCTGAGGCAAAAACCAGCTCAGACAAGTCCAGGCAGAGGAAGAGAGAGGTGGTCTGCAGAGAGGCAGACGCAGACTGGGGCCTAGGTTGGAGCCTAGGGCCCCTGTGCAGAAAGTCAGGCAGACGGTAGTGGCCGTCTGCAGGGAGCCGGGAAGACAGTCTTGGTGGAACCGTAGGTAGCCGGGACAGGGTAGTGGCCCGTCCGGTACCGAACCAGGGAGCCAGCTGAAAACCGGAGCACAGGAAGAGCATACACGAAGGTGAAGAAAAGGACTTGCACTACCAACCTGGGGTCAGGGGAAAAACACCGAAGCCGTCTGTGGGGACCCGTCCATCCAGCCGTTTGTTTTACCGGAGACTTGGCATTCATCATTGGCTGAGTGAGTACCACCGTGCCGTGCGGCACAGCGCTGCCCCTGCGACCCTGCACCTCACCAGGCCCCGTAACCCACCTGCCATCCATCCCTACCTCCCTCACCGGGCCCCGGGACAACCAATCCCTCTACCCACGGAGGGGAGAAAACAACATCCAAGCTGCTCCCTGTCACCGCTCCCGGGATCCCCGTCCAGAGCAACGGTGGTGTCACAACCTCACCACAACCGTGGGTGGCGTCACGGACAATCAATCCCCAAAACCATTCCCCTTTTCACTCACGGGCGAGGAACGCCGCTCGAGTCCCCGGGATCCGGCCCACCGCTCGAGCCACCACCGAGCAGCAGCAGCAGCCGGACCCGAGCAGTGGGTGAGCGCAGCGTCCCCTCCTCCGCCCGCGACAACTACAAATGCAAGAAAAACAGATGACTAAGGGTGAGATCGCACGTCGCGTTTCCACCTGCGTTTAGGTGCTTTTTAGGTCCGTTTTGAGAAGCACCTTTTTCATGCCAAAAGGCATGCTTTTTGATTTTCCTGCAAAGTCTATGGAAAATGGTGATTTTCAGACCGCACTTTGCGTTTCTAAACGCTGCGTTTAATTTGCATATTTTGTGGCAAAAAACATGCGTTCAAAGAAGCAGCATGTCAATTGTTTTTGCCATTTTTGGTGCGTTTTGCTAACATTGAAGTCATTGAGAAATGGCAAAAACCAAGATTCCAGCAAATTCCTGCGTTTTGGCTTCTTTTCCAGTGCAGTAAACATGCTTTTTGGACATCAAAATAATGATTTCATATGTCCCTTTACACACACATAGTCCGACAATTAAAAATAAGAATTTTAATAAATTATTGCTATTTTTCCATTAAATATCATATTACCGCTATAATTTCATTAAATTAATCTATTTTCATTATTTTTCACAAAAATATAGATTTGTTTCTTTTTTCCAATTTTCTCATTGAGTTTGACTATTTAAACTTTAGCAGTGTCTTGATGTTCAAAACGCATCTATCAAAACGCAGGTGAAAAAGCAGGTAAAAAGCGCTGAAAATGCATCTAAAACGCGGTAAATACGCATGCGTTTTCAGCGCTAAAGTTCTGAAAAAGGCAACTTTGGTCAAATCAATTAAGCACAAAACGTGCGTTTAGAAATTCCAAGTAGAACGCAAAGTGCCGTCTCACCCTAAATAGCAATCAGGTAACGGATCTGTTTTCCATAGACTCCAATGTTTATTAAAAAAGAAAACAAAAACAGATCCTGCAAAATGAAGCTTTTTTTTTTTTAAAACGGACAAAAACTGTCCGCACAACTTCTCTGATAACGGATTCCTCCTGGATCCATTCTAATGGATGATTACTGGACATGCAAATGTCGCGGGCGGAGGAGGGGACGCTGCGCTCTCCCACTGCTCGGGTCCGGCTGCCGCTGCTGCTGCGGCTGCTGCTGCTCGGTGGTGGCTCGAGCGGTGGGCCGGATCCCGGGGACTCGAGCGGCGCTCCTCGCCCGTGAGTGAAAAGGGGATTTTGATTGTGGGGGTTTTGATTATTGTCCGTGACGCCACCCATGGTTGTGGTGACATTGGTGACACCACCGCTGCTCTAGACGGGGATCCTGGGAGCGGTGACAGGGACCAGCTTTGATGTTATTTCTCCCCTCCGTGGGTAGGGGGTTGGTTGTCCCGGGGCCCGGTGATGGGGTAGGGATGGATGACAGGCGGGTTACAGGGCCTGGTGAGGTGCAGGGTCGCGGGGGCAGCGCTGTGCCGCACGGCACGGTGGTACTCACTCAGCCAATGATGAGGACACAGTTCTCGGTAAAACACACGGCTGGATGGACGGGTCCCACAGACGGCTGCGGTGTTGTTTTCTCCCGGCAGGTTGATAATGACTGCCTTTTCCTGCACCTAGATACGGTAGATGGTTCCAATGGGTTCCCACCGGTAACCCGCTCCCCGGCTTGGATATGGGCCGGAGGAGCCCCTTTTGCCCGCAGGCGCTGGCCCTGAGAAACGGTTGCCTTGGCGGTGGCGGTGTCTCCCTCACTTGGTTGGACTGTTGCCTTCTGTCGGGACTTGACTGTTGGGAAACCCAAGAGATCCCCTTCACTAACGAATTTGGCAAATTCACGGCAACTCCTAGCCTTGCCGGGGTCCGTAAGACCCTGCCATATGGTGCTGGCTTCTCTTCGCGTACCGGTCCGGTACCGCCGGGCCACCTCCCGTCCACGCTCCTTACGGTAGACTCCAATCGGCCACTCCTGCAGACGGTCACCACCGTCTGCCAACCTTGCTGATCTGTCCGGGCCACACACCCGGACCAACTTCAGGCTGCTTAGCTGTCACTTTTCTCCTCTCTCACCACTTTCCCTCCTTCCACTTTCACCTCTCAAACTGATCTCTTTCCTCCTCAAACTGATCTGCCTGGTTTTCCCGCCTCCAGGACTGTGAACTCCTCGGTGGGCGGGGCCAACCGCCTGGCCCACCCCCTGGTGTGAACCTCAGCCCCTGGAGGAAGGCAACAAGGGTTTTGTGTCTGACTTCGGTGTGCCTGCTGGGAGTGTGGGGTGTGTGGGTGTTGTGCTCTGTGGCCCCTGGCTTGTCCAGGGCGCCACACAAACTCAATCTAAGGCTACGTGCGCACACTGCAGATTTGTTTTTCCGGCCGAAAAACACATAAAAAAATGCATGCGTTTTTGCCTCGTTTTTGGCACTGCGTTTTTTAAACATTATCAATGGCAAAACACAGGGAAAACTGCAGGAAGCAAGTCACATGATGCTTCTTTTTGCTGCAGAAAAACTGCAACAAAACCTGTAAGGTAAAAAGAAGCAACGTGCGCACTGCATTTAGGATTTCTTTGCTGGGGAAGGAAATGAATGCAATTTATGAAAACAAACTGCACCAATTCTGCACCAAAAACACAGCAAAAAAATGCAGTGTGCGCACAGGGCCAAAGGCCTTCTTCACAAAAACGCTCTAGTTTTTCATGGCCGTGTTGAAGGTGCATATGATGCATCAGTGTGCCGTGATTTGGCACAGGTGTGTGCTCTATGTGCTATCCGTGATAGCACACGGAGAACAGGAACTTTTTACTCACCTGTCCCCATGCTGATGTCTCCAGTGCTGTTACTTCTAGGTCTATGGTGCAGTGAATATTCATGAGCATAATGAGCGGGACCCAGAAGCAAATGACAGCAGCGCTGAAGACAGGCGAGTATAGAGAATCATTTTATTTCAGAGACCACGTGTATTCTCCAGTAGGTGTCACACGGATCACATCAGTGTGCGGTCTGTGTGACATCAGTGATGCTGGAGAAAAACGGACTTCTCTCCGTGCGGACACATGTATATCTTTGTCAACAAATCATCTACTAATATGGATCTGCAACTGTGTATAAAGATAGACAGTACTAATGCGTGGACAGTGATGGCAACTAGGACAAGTCAGAAAATGACAGCCAAAAAAACTCACAAAAAAACAACACGACCAAAAAAGCCCAGAAAATGGAATTTGTATTGAAAAGTGACATTTTTATTAAAGAACAAGAATTTACAAAAAAAACCCCAAAAAGAACCAAGAGTGCCTACCCATGTATGATGGGAATATACAGTTAGGTCCAGAAATATTTGGACAGTGACACAAGTTTTGTTATTTTAGCTGTTTACAAAAACATGTTCAGAAATACAATTATATATATAATATGGGCTGAAAGTGCACACTCCCAGCTGCAATATGAGAGTTTTCACATCCAAATCGGAGAAAGGGTTTAGGAATCATAGCTCTGTAATGCATAGCCTCCTCTTTTTCAAGGGACCAAAAGTAATTGGACAAGGGACTCTAAGGGCTGCAATTAACTCTGAAGGCGTCTCCCTCGTTAACCTGTAATCAATGAAGTAGTTAAAAGGTCTGGGGTTGATTACAGGTGTGTGGTTTTGCATTTGGAAGCTGTTGCTGTGACCAGACAACATGCGGTCTAAGGAACTCTCAATTGAGGTGAAGCAGAACATCCTGAGGCTGAAAAAAAAGAAAAAATCCATCAGAGAGATAGCAGACATGCTTGGAGTAGCAAATTCAACAGTCGGGTACATTCTGAGAAAAAAGGAATTGACTGGTGAGCTTGGGAACTCAAAAAGGCCTGGGCGTCCACGGATGACAACAGTGGTGGATGATCGCCGCATACTTTCTTTGGTGAAGAAGAACCCGTTCACAACATCAACTGAAGTCCAGAACACTCTCAGTGAAGTAGGTGTATCTGTCTCTAAGTCAACAGTAAAGAGAAGACTCCATGAAAGTAAATACAAAGGGTTCACATCTAGATGCAAACCATTCATCAATTCCAAAAATAGACAGGCCAGAGTTAAATTTGCTGAAAAACACCTCATGAAGCCAGCTCAGTTCTGGAAAAGTATTCTATGGACAGATGAGACCAAGATCAACCTGTACCAGAATGATGGGAAGAAAAAAGTTTGGAGAAGAAAGGGAACGGCACATGATCCAAGGCACACCACATCCTCTGTAAAACATGGTGGAGGCAACGTGATGGCATGGGCATTCATGGCTTTCAATGTCACTGGGTCACTTGTGTTTATTGATGACATAACAGCAGACAAGAGTAGCCGGATGAATTCTGAAGTGTACCGGGATATACTTTCAGCCCAGATTCAGCCAAATGCCGCAAAGTTGATCGGACGGCGCTTCATAGTACAGATGGACAATGACCCCAAGCATACAGCCAAAGCTACCCAGGAGTTCATGAGTGCAAAAAAGTGGAACCTTCTGCAATGGCCAAGTCAATCACCAGATCTTAACCCAATTGAGCATGCATTTCACTTGCTCAAATCCAGACTTAAGACGTAAAAACCCACAAACAAGCAAGACCTGAAGGCTGCGGCTGTAAAGGCCTGGCAAAGCATTAAGAAGGAGGAAACCCAGCGTTTGGTGATGTCCATGGGTTCCAGACTTAAGGCAGTGATTGACTCCAAAGGATTCGCAACAAAATATTGAAAATAAAAATATTTTGTTTGGGTTTGGTTTATTTGTCCAATTACTTTTCACCTCCTAAAATGTGGAGTGTTTGTAAAGAAATGTGACAATTCCTACAATTTCTATCAGATATTTTTGTTCAAACCTTCAAATTAAACGTTACAATCTGCACTTGAATTCTGTTGTAGAGGTTTCATTTCAAATCCAATGTGGTGGCATGCAGAGCCCAACTCGCCAAAATTGTGTCACTGGCCAAAGATTTCTGGACCTAACTGTATAAATGGGGAATGTCACGTCTCCATTCATTGCTAAACTGCAGATAGTGTCTTGGTACAATTTAGTACTTTATATTTAGTACTTTATATTCCAAATAAATCTACCAGGTTCATAATTATAAAGTAAATTTAGACATTAAAAATTGATCAAAAGTTAAACCAAAATTTGTAAAAAGCAACTTCACATAAGAAAAAAAAAAATAAAAAACAGATTTGAGGGTTAAAAAATAAATAAATTACTTGTTTATTAGTTACAATTGAAAAACTATTCAAATGAACACGGAATATACGGTATTTAATTGTAACTAATAAACAAGTTTTTGTTTTTTTGTAACTCAAAACGGTTTCCCCCCACCCTTCCCTTTTTGTATTAGTATTAGGCCCGTTTCACACGTCAGTGAAAAACACAGACGTTTTTCACTGGCGTGTAAAACACGCACATGTCCCTGCGTGTGCCGAAAATCACGGCACATGTGGGTCGTCTAAGTGCAATCCGGGCTCCGTTCTCCGTGGCCCGTGATTGCACTTAGAGATTCACTCACCTGTGCGCGCTCCCGCTGTCCGTGGTGCTGAATCCTCCCGCGACACAGCATCCGGCCGGCGGTGACCCCCACAGCAGCTGCTTCCGGGTCGGCTGTGTCGCGCATAATGAATATGCGCGACAGTAATCAGCCGGCACAGGAGGAGCAGGGAGGACGGGCTGCAGAGGACATCGCTGGACGCCGGGTGAGTTAAAATGTTTATTATTTTAAAAGCACGTTTTTTTCTGGCACGTGTTTCACGGACCACACCACTGCGTGGTCCGTGGGACATCAGTGATGCCAGAAAAAAATGGACATGTCTCCGTGCGGCAATCATGCACACGCGGGTACGCCGCACGGAGACACGTGCAGTGAAAAATCACTGACGTGTGAGCAGACCCATTCATTATAATGGGTCTCGTATGTCAGTGATTCTGGTACGTTTAAAAAAAAAGCACAAACGTACCAGAATCACTGACGTGTGAAAGGGGCTTTATACATATATTATTAGCACCAGGTTCAAAACTGAATTAATACTATTAGGTGCGAAGGCAAAAAAATTAAACAACTTACAAATGAAGAGACTGTACCCTAGAAGGAGACTCCCAGAGGTGAGCGGAGTCCAGTCTCTCCATTTGTATTTTTTTTTTTTTTGCATCAATTCTATTATGTACCTGGATGCACATCTCTGATACTTGCAATATATAATATATATGTGACGCCCCTGAACTAGTCAGGGTGTCACAGGGTACTGTACTCCTTTCCCTTTTGGTGCAGAACTCACCCCCCATGGTTCTGGGATCCTAACCTTTGATATTGCTCCATCAGCATTCAAATCCTAGCCACTCCTCGCACCACACCCTGTCAGGCACACCAGTGGGTGGTCTAGCTGGAACAGGGCCACCCGCCTAGGGGTCAGGGAGACTGGTGGGAGGGGCTGGGTCAGAGCAGTGGTAGCCCTCAGAGAGTGAGGAGCTGGAGGGAGTTGGAGCTCCCTGGGAGACTTTGGCTAGGTCGCAGATGGTGGTCTGGGACCGGAGGAGTTGGAAACCCGGTCGCAGGGTATTAGAGAGGGGTGCCAGACTTAGTTTGGGAGAATGGTCGGCACCGGAAAATCTAGTAACCGAAAGGGTACCGAGCACGGCGAGGTACTGGACCCTAGATCAGGGAGTAGCTTCATGCAACCTGATAATTAACCTGTGGAGGATAGTCTCTTTATGAACTTTCCTCAAGAGCTCAGAGATCGAAGGCATCAACACAACGAGGGGGATAGGGTTTTCCAGCTTATGCGGCCCACTGAGATCCCAAGTGTTAGCCATCGAGAGCACAGCTCCTCTAATTAACAGTGGGGAGCGGGACCCTGACAGTTTCAGGCTGAGGGTTTACTCAGAACACTCTAAATTAGTGCATTAGGTCCAGAACCATCAGCAATACCCACGGGGACAGATTCCCGGATGAGCTCCCCTGAAGCGGCAGCGGCACCCAGAGACTTGGTTTACTTCTGTGTAACAGTCTGCTTAACGGTCGCACCAACATCCATACGGCCTGAGTGAGTACATGGTCCCCTGAATCTTCCTGCCTGGCCTGCACTACGCTCCCCTACGCCTCCACTATCCTGAGTCCCGGGGCCTCCCCTACCCGTGGAGGGAACATCATCTGGCTGCCCCACTCCAACTCCCCTGGGTACTCCCATCGCCTGCGGCGGTACTCCCCTTACCGCGAACCACGGGTGGTTTCACAAACATTAATCCCCTGTAAATAGCCCCCTTTCATTTTAGGGTGACCCCGAGCCCCCGGGTTCGGAGACCCTCGAGCCACGGCAACCCCGGATCCGAGCAGTCTGACTGCTGCAGGGGCGGTACACATCTATCTATCTATATATATAATATATGTGTGTAATACCATGCAGCTATCAGCAATGAATGGAGATGCAGCACTCCTCATTATATATTCCCGTCATAATTGCGCTCTTGGTTCTCGTCTTGGTTCTTTTCTCTTTTTTGCACCTGTCGATTCTTGTTCTTCAATAATGGTGGTTTTCACTGTTTATTACAAATTGCATTTTATAGACATTGTTGGGCCTTTTTTTTCCCTGTCTTCTTTAGATAACTGCAATGAACTCCCATGTGGCTTTTCTTCTTCCTTTCTGAGCAGATGTTTGGGTTTAGGTGGTAACTTCCATGAGATGGTGGAAGTCCCATCTTGGTTACAGGCCATGAAACAATGGACTTTTCTTAATCTCATTACATTCTGCCCATTGTCTTATTGGATGATAAACCAGTGATTTCTTGTGCTGTAAATGGATTATCTGGTCACTTATAGGTCAGACAGGGGCGTAAACTAAACTAATTATGGTCTAATTGGCTGTAATTGCTGATAAAGGATCCCAGTGTTTCTCCATAATATATTATCTCTACACACATAGCAATGTAAGTTTACCCTCCTCTATCACATGAGTATCGGATCGTATCCCCCGACCTAGCCTGACGCTCTCCGGACACGAACATGCAGCTGCATAGAAATACATGCAGTCGAGCCGTGCCAGGCGATGCGATCCGATACTCGAAGAGTCATACAGCTCGTGTGAGCACTCGCTAAAGGAAAGTTGCAAACTGCAATCTTTATAGCAACTCATCAGATTTAAAGGGGTCGTTCACGGTGTATAATCCCTTCTTGGTCATGTGGCCTCCAGGAACAAAGCCCTTCTCTTTAGTGCCCTAAATAAAGCACCCCTTTTATATACTCAGAATTCCACCCCCCCACCCCAATAAAAAAAAAAAACCACACACACGACAGCTTGATACCAAATTTGAAAATAAATAACTTTATTAAATCGTGCACAATACACAACTAAGACCTCAACTAGTAAAAATACTCTTTGATCTTTATAATCTTCACATAAGTCACAATCTTCATTTAAAAAAAAGTTTTTTCTATCAAAGTAAAAGTTTGAGTCTGCAGTTTGCAAAAATAATAATATAAAAAGTTTAAAGTGCTTATGAAATACAGTAAAAATCCCTAACAAGATGTAGGCTCTAACTGGAGGGATTACCAGTAATCCTCAAAAGTCACATAACCTCCTAAACAAAATTAATGTTTTCTAACTCAGAAAAAAAAAGTTAAAATACACTGCTCCGTCCACTTCTATGGGAGCAGTGGTGTAATATGGGACGCCTCCTTCCGCTCTGTCCACTTCTATGGGAGCAGTGGTGTAATATGGGACCCCTCCTTCCGCTCTGTCCACTTCTATGGGAGCAGTGGTGTAATATGGGACCCCTCCTTCCGCTCTGTCCACTTCTATGGGAGCAGTAGTGTAATATGGGACGCTTCCTCCCGGTCTGTCCACTTCTATGGGAGCAGTGGACAGAGTGGAATCACACCACTACTCCCATAGAAGTAGACAGAGTGGGGTGACATTTCTAAGGAAGCCATAATGTAATGCCTAACCCTGCTTTCCAATTCTATTGGAGCCGTGGTATAATGTGTGACCCTGCTCCATCCACGTCTATGGGAGAAGTGGTGTAGTGGACAGAGTGGCATCACCGCACGGCTCCCATAGAAGTAGACAGAGCAGGGTGACACATTACTAAAGTAGCAGTAATGTAGTGCGTAACCCTGCTCTGTCCACTTCTATGGGAGTAGCAATTTAGTGGACTGAGCAGAGGAGAAGGAAACACACACACACACACACACACACACACATGCTAGATACTGTATATCTAATCCCACGTGATAATGCCACGTGTGTTACTCTAGGCGTATCTAACCCCAGCTTATCATACAGCAATCAGCACCAACTATTAGACTCGGTGCTGCCGATCCTCGGTAACAATGTCTACTTTTCAGTATCGCTTTGCAGTCACCAGGAATGGCTCCGCACTGCTCCTAAAATTCATCCTCTTCGTCTCTGTAGAGATCCACCAACTAGATCTATGTGACTGCGGAGACATAATGACCACAGGGATCTGCTATTTCCAACAGCCTCAATTAGGCGGCTTTCATACTACGTTTTTTTAACATCCGTCCTGAACGTTTTTTTAACGCAAAAACGGATCCAGTGCAAATGCGTTTTCATTTCAATGCATTTGCAATGGACTCGCGTCAACATGCGTTCACCTGCGTTTGTGTGCGTTATAGTGAGGATCCAGCGACTTGCATTTTTTTATCTTTTTTCAAAAACGCTACTTGTAGTGTTTTTGAGCTGCGTCCAAATACTGCAAATCGCTGGATCCTGACTAAACAGCACGCAAACGCATGTGAACGCTGCATGCTGATAGACAGGATGCTGCTTGCTCTACTGAGCATGCCCAGAAACCAGCCTCGGGTGATCAGTCTCTCTCTCCACCTCCCTTCCTCCCCCCCCTCTCCCTCTCTCTCCACCTCCCTCCCTCCCCCTCCCTCTCCCTCCACTCTCCCCCGCCTGAGAGCGGAGGACGCTCGTAACCAAGGTAAATATCGGGTAACCGCGGTCTTTATTACCCGATGTTTATCTTGGTTACGTGTGCAGGGAGCCCGGCTACTAGCAGCTGCAGACGCTCGTAACCAATGTAAATATCGGGTCTCCAAGCAAGTTACCCGATGTTTACCTTGGTTACCAGCCTCCACAGCTGTTAGATGTCGGCTCCCAGTCTCTCACGTTCAGTTCCCCTCACTCCCGATCACATGACTCCAATGCCCGCCCATAAACTTAAAGTGACAGGATCCTACAAAATAACACATGTGTTTGCATGCGTTTTTTTGCTGTAAAAGCAGGATCCGCTTTCGCAGCAAAAAAACGTTCATGACGCATGTTAAAAAAACGTAGTGTGAAAGCAGCCTTACAAAACGACAAGCAGCGGTGACCGAATGAACCTCGGCTCAAATCAAGAAGTCCAAGTCGAAATCAAAATCTTGGAGTTGTGAGAAGTTGCTTGACTCTTGACCTTGCTGCTGAGGGATCACATCAAACTCATCCTGTGGTAGCCCTGGATTCATGTCGGGGATTGGTGGGTAGATATTGGGGTGCGCAACGTTTCGGCTCGATCTTTGCCTTTCACGTCTTGCCTTTCGCCTTCGGTTTTGAAACCAAACCTGACGAAATAAAAAAAAGTCAAATAAATTCAAAATCTACATCACAGACCCAACTATGTGCCATCTGGTGGGCTCCTGTGATAATGGGGCTGTCCCATCGTTCCCACCCCAACCAAAAGGGGGGGGGCACCATATTAGGGGTGAACGTCCCATACCTGTATCCTGGACTCGGGAACGGAGATGCGTCTCGCCAGATCCTCTCTCTGAGTGATACCAGGATACATGTTTGTCAGGAAAAAAGCCTCTACGATGCCCAGTTGTTGTGGAGAATATACCGTCCTCCTCCTTCGCCGAGACATAGGCGCTTTTCCCATAGAGCGTGACACGTCCTCCACCAAATTCTGCTCTTCATTTTTCTCTATAAATGTAAAATGAGAATTTGACTTTTTTGTTTATTTTTTTTATGAACAGATAAGATACAGATGATATTCAGTATTGTGTTTTTTTTGGGCTGAAACTTCCTATTGACACTATCTAATATATAAAGCTCACTGTATGTATGTATATATGTGTGTGTGTATGTATGTGTGTGTGTCCGCTAAAGGAATCCGCACCGTCGCATTTACAATCACGAAATTTTGCGGAGACACCTCATGTGACTCAGGGAACGTCATAGACTATGTGTCGATGGGAAAGTTTAACCCTGCGCTTTACAGTTAAGGCCACTTTACATGCTGCGATATCGGTACCAATATCACTAGCGTGGGTACCCGCCCCCATCGGTTGTGCAACACAGGCAAATCGCTGTCCGTGGCGCACAATATTGCCCAGACCCGTAACACTACTTTACTGCTCTGCAACGTCACTGTGACCGGCGAACCACCTCCTTTCTAAGGGGGCGGTCCGTGCGGCGTCACAGCGACGTCACTAAGCGGCTGCCCAATCAAAGCGGAGGGGCGGAGATGAGCGGGACGTAAAATCCCGCCCACCTCCTTCCTTCTGCATTGAGGGCGGCGGCAGGTAAGGTGAGGTTCCTCGTTCCAGCGGCGTCACACGGAGCGATATGTGCTGCCGCAGGAACGACGAACAACATCGTACACGCTGCAGCAGCGATAATTGAGAAGGGACCCCCATGTCACCGACGAGCGATTTTGAACGTTTTTGCGACGATTCAAAATCGCTCATAGGTGTCACACGCAACGACATCGCTAATGCGGCCAGATGTGCGTCACAAATTCCGTGACCCCAACGACATTGCATTAGCGATGTCGTAGCGTGTAAAGCGGCCTTTACTCTCCAAAATCCTGCCCCCATTAAACTGAATGGAGGTGGGAGCTACAGGCTATAAATAACAACTGTCAGTGGTTGCTATAGGAACAAAATAAACTCTTGGTATAAGAAGCTTATGTGTGAGGTAATAAGATGTCTGTGGGGAGACGGATAGAGAGACAGAAAGAGAAAGACAGACAGAGAGACAGAAGGACTGAGAGAGACAGATGTGGAAAGAGACAGACAGAGATAGACAGACAAAGAGACAAACCTGGAAAGCGACAGCCGGGCAAAGCGACAGCCGGGCAAAGCGACAGCCGGGCAAAGCAACAGCCGGGCAAAGAGACAGACCTGGAAAGAGACAGACCTGGAAAGAGACAGATGGAGAAAGAGACAGCCGTGGAAAGAAACAGACAGAGACAGACGGGCAAAGAGACAGACGGGCAAAGAGACAGACGGGCAAAGAGACAGACGGGCAAAGAGACAGCCCTGGAAAGAGGCAGCCCTGGAAAGAGGCAGCCCTGGAAAGAGGCAGCCCTGGAAAGAGACAGACGGGCAAAGAGACAGATGGGCAAAGAGACAAAGACAGACAGATGTGGAAAGAGACAGACGGGTAAAGAGACAGACGGAAAAGAGGCAGCCCTGGAAAGAGAAAGCCCTGGAAAGAGGCAGCCCTGGAAAGAGACAGCCCTGGAAAGAGACAGACGGGCAAAGAGACAAAGACAGACAGACGTGGAAAGAGACAGACGGGCAAAGAGACAGACGGGCAAAGAGACAGACGGGCAAAGAGACAGACGGGCAAAGAGACAGACGGGCAAAGAGACAGACGGGCAAAGAGGCAGCCCTGGAAAGAGGCAGCCCTGGAAAGAGGCAGCCCTGGAAAGAGGCAGACGGGCAAAGAGACAGACGGGCAAAGATGCAGCTCTGGAAAGAGACAGTCCTGGAAAGAGACAGCCCTGGAAAGAGGCAACCCTGGAAAGAGACAGGCAAAGAGACAAAGACAGACTGGGAAAGAGACAGATGGGGAAAGAGAGAGACAGACAGACACACACATAGAGAGAGAGACAGACTGATACAGATAGAGAGCTAGAAACAGACAGACAGAGACATAGACACAGACAGACAAAGAAAGACACAGACAGACAGACAGCGACACACAGACAGAGACTGGGAGAGAGACAGAGAGACGGTAACTATCCCGGGCAACGCCGGGTGCTACAGCTAGTGGATGAGTAAGAAGAATCAGTTATCGGCTGGAAATGCTCAGTTCCGGAGCTGCCCCGTCTTCTGATAGCGGCCGCAGCCAGATACTGAACATCTGCCTACTATTGAATTGAAGTACCCGGCCGTGGCCACTATCAGAAGACGAGGCAGCTCCAGATCTGCGCATTTCCATCCACCTGCTGCAGTCACCAGCATTGTGAACAGCTGATTGCGGGGGTGCCGGGTGCCGGACCCCAGCCGAACAGACATTGATGACCTTTCCAAGGATACACCATCAATGTAAAAAGGTGTTGGGGCTCTGTTGTATTGATCAATTCAATAGCTAAATTTCTCTTTATTCCTAAAGTTCATAGCAGTTATGCAGATTCCATTGTCATATTTTCATTTTTACATACAGCTATTGTATTGTTCATGTCAGTATTCACACAGCAGTTTCTGCTTTACATTTATTCCCCTGGCACTGTCGCTGGTGTGCAGCCCTTCTCTTTATATATCAATGTAAAAAGTAGTGGACAACCCCTTTAAAGTCATTTTTTCCTTCCATTTATTTTATATTAGATAATACTGTACATTCTCACTTGCGCTTTAGCTGAGGCATTGCCACCTGTTCACATAGGCCAATAAATATACAAACTTTTGACATGGAATTTGCTATTGATTGCTTCTGCTGGCACAGATAACAGATGGATTTGATAGACACATTGGTATTACTTGGAGGACACAGAGGTGATGAGCTCTGTAGATAATGTTTGAAGGACAAAAACCCACAGAATCTCTTACCAGCATTGTGCTGCATCCATTGATGAGCCATTGGGGTCTGTTGTGGCCCTGTGTTTTGCTCCTGGTGACCAGAGAAGACCATATATTTAGGGCAGCTTTGGTAGCGAGCCTTGGAATAGTCCTCGGGGTGTTGGTTGCCTCCAGGCATGACCAGTCAGTGGTCACCTCTCGGCTGCAGGTTGTGCTTTGTGGATGGCTCTAAATTCCCAGTCTTTATAAGCTTTGTAGAACCAGTAGCAATGATAAGATGTACAATGTTGTTTACATAAAGGTGTCAATTTTAGAAGACCCCTGTCTGAGGTGGGTTTTAGCAAGACAAGAAGTTTGACCTTTTCCAGTGTTTTCCGTCCTACAATACCTTGTAATATACATTAGAGCGGTGCTGGGCCGCACTTTATACTCTCAAGACAAGAGGAGGTCGAAAAGACACTAATGCTTAATAATGATATAATGCTATTGCGGGCTGGATGTACCAAACTAAAGAATTCATAGAGCCAAGGACAAGACGTGAATATTAAACACAAAGATACAATACACAAGTATACACCAAGGATAAAAAGGGTTGTGGAACGGAGTCCGGCATAACATATATATATATAATATATATATACATATACTGTATATCTAATATATAAAGTTCAGTGTATGTATGTACAGTGTGTATGTGTGTGTATATGCATGTGTGTGTGTGTGTGTGTGTGTGTGTGTATGTATGTATGTGTATATATATATATACACGTGTGCTCAAATATGACAGCCAAGGAACCAGAAGGAATACCCTGGCAGCAAGTATTAGGGTATGTGCACACGTTGCTTTCTTTTCCGCGCGGAAAAAAACGCACCCTCTGGCAGAGGGGAGAATTGTAAGCAATGCTTTTTGAGAAACAACGCATCGAAAACGCATGCGTTTTTCATGCGTTTTTCATGCGTTTTTCATGCGTTTTTCATGCGTTTTTTTAGGTGCGCTTTTTAGACTAGTCAGTGTTAATAAAGTTGGTTGAACACAGACCTTTGGGAAAAAAAACCTGTGATGTCATTTCCTTCTTCTCCACATTCTCTACATTCTCCATTGTGGAAAGAGAGTGATCTTGGCTGTTATAAAAAATGCCACAAACCACAGGACAGATACGTCTACGCAGGGCCCAACGAAGTCGGCTGCTTATTCTACTGTTATTACTTTGTCGTCGTAGACGCCAGGTAATTTTTTGCCCAAAATTGTATAACGTTTCTGTTTTCTTTATTGTTCTCTATTAACCAATACGATATGTTGCAGGCAATGACCAAAAGGATGTGGGTGCATCCTCTCGTTATGGCACGTGAGGAGAAAGGCCATTTCACCTTACTTTACAGCGATTTAAGGCGGTGAGCAAAACCTAGTCTTTTTATTTTGCTACATATGTATATCTTTATGTAATACCATATTTCTATATGGGTCTCTATAGGTTATTTTCCTTTTTTTGTTGACATATACAATCTGGATCTAAGGCCCTGTGCGCACTTAACGGTTTTTGCCGCGGATTTCCTGCGGTTTTGCTGCATGTTTCGCTGCATGTTATGTTCATAACATCTCTGCAGTGAATCACCAGCAAAACCTATGTGAAAAAAAAAATGCTGTGCGCCCTATGCAGAATTTGATAGCTGCATGTTTTGCAACGGGATTCCCGCTACTAAAACAATTGCATGTCACTTCTTTTACGCACGTCGCTGTGTGATTTCACTCCATTGACTGCAATGTAATCGTGAAATCCCGCAGGGAATAATGCAGGCAGCAAATTCTGTTCAGTTCATTGCATTTTCATGCGTAATTCACTACGGTATTTCGCGGTTTACCTGCGGTAATGTACATTGCTGCCCTGCGATTTGCAGGGAAGTGATGTTATTATGACAGGAAGAGGAAGCGGAGCAGGGAGTAAACACACAGATCACAGACCCAGGCATAGAACACACACACACCACTCACAAACAGACATATAGAATACACATACAAATCAAACGGACAAATTTAATAAAAAAAAAAAAACGTGTGCTCCGCCTTTTTTTACCGTACAGCCAGGTAAACACACAGCGGTGGCCCGGTATTCTCAGGCTGTGGAGGGCGGGGGGCAAGGTTAATGCCCCCCCTCCTCCTGCAGCCAAGAATATCAGCCGCAGCTGCCCCGGGACTGTCGCATCCATTATGCAGCAGTACCGGAGTGTCCCCGGCTCTTCCTGTTGCCGTGATGCAGTGGCAATCAGGGTAATATAAGTAGTTAATGGCTGCGCATCGCCGCAACCAAGTCCAGGCTTGAACATGGCAGCGTCTATGTGACAGCTGACATGATCAACCCGAAAGTAAAGTGAATAAACACACACACCGAAAAATACTTTATTTTAAATAACACACAAAAAAGTGTTTGTTTGAGCTCTGTAATCTCTGCTTCTGGTTGTTACTGCCCAGGTTTTTTTTCTAATTATTATTATTTTATTTTTTTTAAAAAAGCTATCCAGACAAATTCATTTCTTTTTGTCGGCTACCCATCCACGCTTTTGATCGGCTACTATCAATGGTCAAAACTGAGCTAACATATAAGGACAGTGTGATGCGACAATCTATCTCTGCTGAGGAAAGGCTGCTCATCACCTTGCGGTAAGTTGTAATGTACTATATACAAAACACTGTTTTTTGTTGATTGTGTGTCTGCTACAGGAATCTGCACCCTTGCATGTTTATTCTCGACATTTTGGCCACACTCATGTGACACAGGGAATGACGTAGACTATGCTTTGATTGTAAAAATGTTAACGTCGCACTTAAATTAATTTCACAAAAAACCTGGCTCCATTAAAGTCAATATAGCTGTTACACAATGCAGCCTGCACTTGAGGAGAATGCGCAGCCACCACCTTTTGTATGTAATGTTTTCTTGTCACAACACAGCCAGCAATAAAAGACACAAAGAAATACACACAGAGATAGAAAGAGAGAGGGAGACATCGAAATAGTGGGAGTGAAAACAAAAGAAATGTCACGTTCAACACAGTGTAGTGAACCTACTTGACATGTCTAAACAAAATGGGTGAATTCAATTGCAAAGTATGTAATTTTTGAAAAATGTGAAAAACTGGTTTTAATTTCATTTTCTTTTCTTTTCCAGATTTCTGGCCACTGGAGAGAGTTTTGCATCCCTGCATCTTCAATTTCGGGTTGGTAAATCTACCATTTCCAAAATTGTGAGGTGCACATGCAACGTGATCTGGCAGAAGTTGCAGCCCATAGTGATGCCTTCCCCAACCGAGGAAACTTGGCTACAGGTTGCGGCAGGCTTTCAGACTGTGGCCAACTTCCCCAACTGCATAGGTGCAGTTGATGGCAAACATGTTAGGGTTCAGAAGCCACCGCGATCAGGATCACATTTTTTTAATTACAAAAAATATTTTTCTGTGGTCCTCATGGCGGTGGCTGATGCCCATTACAACTTTGTGGCCATTGATGTTGGTGCTTATGGCAGTACGGGAGATTCTCGGGTGTTGAGAACATCACAGATTGGACTGCAAATTCTTCGAGATTGCGGAACACTCCCAGCCCCTCAACCTTTGCCGGGCTCCACAGATCCAGTCCCCTTTGTGATGGTATCGGATGAGGCCTTCCCTTTACTAACAAACCTGCTGCGCCCATACCCACGGAGAGGACTGGATGACCGGCGGAGGATTTTTAACTATCGGCTGAGTCGTGCACGTAGATATGTGGAGTGCACCTTTGGAATCATGAGTAGTCAGTGGAGGATCTTTCACACAGCCATCCAGTTACAACCAAGCACGGTTGATGCTGTCATAAAAGCGTGCTGTGTGCTCCACAATTTTGGTCGTCAGTACACCAGTGATGTATTTGAAGAAGCACAGGCACGAAGCTTTATGCCAGTATTAACCGTTTCTGGTCGGCCAAGTAACTCTGGTGTCTCTGTGCGAGATACCTTCACTGACTACTTTATGAGTCCGGAAGGTGCCGTGCACTGGCAATACTCCAGTGTCGGTGTTGTGCAGCCTGATCAGCAGAGAAGACAGGAACCCGCTTGAAAGACAAGATGTTACAAGTTTTTTTCACCAGTCATTAGCATGCTACACTGTGGTCTGACATGTTTGTGTTTTTTGAATTAAAAATGTGTTTTTAAAGAATGTTGTTTTTATATTTAAAACCTTGAATGTTTTCAAAACCTTGCATTTAAATAACACACAGACAGCAAATAGTGTATAACAATATATTTATTAAACTTTTTATTACTAAACAAATAAGTTTGTTATTTAATGAAATAATTAATTTAAAGATTAAAAAAATCTCGCGAGAAATACCCGCCCATGGCTTCCGAGCCTTGGGATGGCCCTGAAATCGGGTGGTCAGTAGGGTCAACTGTTGCTTGGCTGACATGTTGCAAATATGTGTTGCTAGGTCTCACATGTGAAGCAGGATACTGTTGGAAGGGTGTGGTACAGGTAGCATGTGTGACAGCTGATCGTTGCGGTATAGTGACATTTTGTGGTGGCTGTCGTTTCAAGGTAAACATTTTTTCGACACCACACACTAATTCACCCGCAGTGGGGAACGGCCCTTCTTCCTCAAACCCAGCAAGCAAGCCACAAAAGGCCGTCATACAGGCCGATTGTTTGGCTTTGTTGTTCAGTTGCCTCAAACGCTTGGCCATGCTTGAAGCAAAAGTATCAAACTCATCCTCCGTGGATGTGTTTTTAAGGAATTCCAATGTTTGGGTGGTCAGGGGGTCATTTGGTTTGGTACTAGCCAGTGTTGTGGGGTTTTTTCTTTTTTTGGCTCTCTGGATCTCATGACCACCAGTGCCAGAAATGGGCGCAACTGTAGAAGACCCACTTGTGGTGGGACAGAGAGGGTCTACAATTATTATTGGCGGCGGCACCACCAATTCTTCTGAGGCATGGCTTGACTGGTCTTCATTGTTGATGGTGCTCTCAAGCGCAGGCTCCTCTGGCTCACCAATATTTCCTTCTGTCCTGTGAATACATAACAAAATGGATGTAATCATGAATTTACCAACTCTTTTTTTTTTTTTTTTTTTTTTAAACTTACTGGCGTAACACTCTTCCGCTGCACAAGAACTGCAACTCCTCCTGGTATGCAATATGTGTTTTGGAAGGCGAAGCACCACTTTTGTTGCATTCGGAGAGACACTTGAAGAAGCGGTCCTTCACCGATCTCCATCTTTTGCGGATGTCACTTTCTTTAAAAAAAAAATAAAATAAAAATATATATATAAATAAATACAACACATTTGTTACAAATATAGTTTCCCATGGTAGGAAGCATCATTGCACATTACCAATGTTATTCTGAAGATTGGCATCGGCCTCATGCCAACGTGGGTACAGCTCCCGGCAGACCGTAATCCAGCTATTTTCCCTCAGCTGCTTCTTGCTGTAGTCTGGTGAAGCCATATCCCATAAGCATGGCATAGACTCCACCTAATAAACAGAAAATAGTGACTGACATGAAATCATAACATCCATGTGCTTGAAAATAAAAAAAAAAGAAGGGGATACTATTATAAAAAGGATGGATAAATAGAAAAGCATAGAAGGATGGATGGATAAACAGAAAGAAAAGCATAGAAGGATGGATGGATAAACAGAAAGAAAAGCATAGAAGGATGGATGGATAAACTGAAAGAAAAGAACAGCCTAGAAGGATTGATAAATAGAGAGATGGAAATAAAAGATAGATAAGAACTGAGAGGCAACAACAAAATGTGGACCCCACAGGTTGTTTTCCAATTTCTTGTGAGCGCAGGGATACCCCACATGTGGCCAAAAACCTGTTTGGATAAATGGGAGGGCTTGGAATGGAAGGAGCACCATTTTAATTTTGGAAAAGTTGAAATAAACTTTGCGCACCATGTCACATTAGCAGGGCCTCTTGGGTACCTATACGTCAGAAAACCCCCACAAGTGACCCCATTTTGGAATCAGCACCCCTCAAGGATTTTATTCAGTATATTAAGCATTTTGAATCCACAGCTACTTCCCCCAAAATGTAGCTGTAGCAACAATATTCTCACTGTTGGGCTATGTGGCCATGATCCAGCGACACGGCGTCTAGTACCCAGTGTCAGCCTTCCTGCAGAGATGTGAGTGTTGCCCACGGGAGAACGCAGCTGGCCATGCCCACGATTTGGGTTCAGGCTGCTGTGGAGCTCTATGCTACCTGCAGAGAACACTCATCTACGCAGCATAAATTGACATGCTGAGGGCTCAGGAAGCTGCGCCACCGGTCAGTTTATGCTGCGGAGAAAAGAAGCACAGTGGGCATGAGAGTTCTAAAACTCCTTCCACTGTGCTTCTACTGCACAACGCAGCGTCATGGACGCAGGGAAAACACTCTGCGCCCAAAACGCTGCAAACCCCAATTGTGGGCATCCAGCCTAAAAAGCGTCAATGGAGGTCAAATATATATACAACGTCCCACCCCCCCCCCCTGCATATTCTACGCTGGCACCTTTAGTACCTTTCATGTGGCACTAAAGGGTGCCTAACCTAGTTTTTATCACATAAACAAAAAAAAAATGGCGTGGGGTCCCCCCTATTTTTGATAGCCAGTCAGGGTAAAGCAGACAGCTGTAGCCTGCAAACCACAGCTGGCAGCTTCATCTTGTCTGGTGATCAATTTGGAGGGCTCCCCAGGTTTTTTTTTTTATTTATAAATAAAAATAAAAAAAAAAAAATAACGTGGGGTCCCCCCAAATTAGATCACCAGCCAAGGTGAAGCTGACAGCTGAGGTCTGGTATTCTCAGGGTGGGAAGAGCCATGGTTATTGGACTCTTCCCAGCCTAAAAATAGCAGGCCACAGCTGCCCCAGAAGTGGCGCATCCATTAGATGCGCCAATCCTGGCGCTTCGCCCCAACTCATCCCGCGCCCTGGTGCGTTGGCTAACGGGGTAATAAATGGGGTTGATACCAGATGTGTAATGTCACCTGGCATCAAGCCCAGCAATTAGTGATGTCACGGCGTCTATCAGACACCCGACATAACTAATTGACAGTAAACAAAAGCAAAAAAAGACAACAAAAAATTTTTTATTAGAAAAAACACTCCCCAAATCATTCCCTTGTTCTCCAATTTAATCAAAAAAATGGGTCCGCAGAAATCCATTTGGATGTCCCACGTCGGCTATGGACCTTCTAGAATATGGGGGCACGTTCAGGGAACGTATCCCCCATTTTTTAGGAGGGCAGACCCTCCATTTGAGGAGAGTGGGTGCAAAAATCTGCACCCACTCTCCCCGGGTCACAGCTGCAGACTGCCGAGCAGCCAGCACAGCTCTCTGAACACTGTGCTGGCTGTCAGCTGCTCTGCTCATGTGACCGGCCGGCGTCTGCTGTGAAGGAGGAGGGGGCCGCGGGGGATCAGCGCTGCGACCGGACAGGTATGTATGACACCGGGGGGAATTGGGGTGAACGGGCAGGGCCTGGGTGCATTTTTCTGTCGCATGTCTCTCAAGGCACATGCGACAGAAAACATAGGAGTATGGCGGCCGGTGCGCTACTGTGCGCGCGGCCATGTTGGACTTTCGGGAGGGGGTTGGGGGTCGTAGGTGAGGGGGTTGCGGGACACCGGGGGACCGGAGGAAACCGGGGAGGAGATTTATCTCCCATCTGGCATGTTTGATCATGCCAGATGGGAGATAAATCATTTTTTTTACCGGCGCTGTCATTGATCATCCGTATACGGTGTATACTGGAGATCTGGTGAGCGGGGACCGGGAATCATAATCTCCAGGGTCTCAGCTACCCCCGGTAGCTGAAATCCCGGTGATTTTCTAAATCTTGGGGGCGCTCTACCATTTTTCCCGACCGCCGTAAAAAAGCGGCGGATCGGAAAAAGTACCTTACCGCCGTTCAAAGGCAGATCGGCGGTAGTTAAGGGGTTAAAAGAAAACAAAAAACACTATATACTCACCAGACTAATGAGCTTAGGGACATCCATCTTCTTTCTGTTGTACCACGCCATGGCCCACAGAAGATTACTCAGGAATGGCGATTCCTCGGGAGTCGGGACAACAGCTAACCGGCTTTCCAGGACTTTTGCCAGGAAGTGAGGTCAACAGGAAGCCTCTTGACCTCACTTCCAGGTAAATGCCTGCGTTCTGGCATGCCGACAAAGCCCGCGGACCGCAACAAAAAAGCAGGTCCATGCGTTGTAGCTGCGTTCTGACCCCGCATCATTGATTTCAATGGGGGAGAGAACGCAGCCACAACGCACAAAAGAAGTGACATGCTGCTTTTCTTTCCGCACCGATTTTTGGCATCCAAAACGCTGCGGAAAGAAACGCAGCGTGTGCACTGATTTTTCAGCTTTCCCATACACTTTGCTGGGAAAGCTGAACGCATGCAATTTGCCACTGAAACGCTGCGGTTCAAAACGCAGCGTTTCCGCGGTAAAAAACGCAACGTGTGCACACAGCCTTATACCTATGGGGTTTTTATATTGAATCAAAATCAAAAATTTATGGCCACAACAGTTTGCCCCCCTGCCATAGTGATAGTTCTGTTTTATATAACTTGGTTTTTTTTTGTTTTTTTTTTACTGCACTTTTCTATGTCCTGTTGTGTATAAATATGTGACTCTTCAGATTTTGTGTTATACCATGCCTGATGAAGAGACCTGAGTAGTCTCGAAAGCTTGCAATTATTACCATCTTTTCAGTTAGCCATTAAAAGGTATCAACCACTGAGGACTCTCTGTTCTTTTAAACAATTTTTTTTATATGTATATATGTATATATATACACACATATATACACTAATATATTTTGATTCAATATAAAAACCCCATAGGTATAATACTTGCTGCCAGGGTATTCCTTCTGGTTCCTTGGCTGTCATATTTGAGCACACGCTACACTTAGGTAATCTCCTGCTGCCCTTTGGATTTTTCCATACTTCTCTCTGCTGTTGTTTCACTTTGGGTTTGTTTTCTCTAAACAACTCTTACAGCTGTTCCACCAATTTTTATTACTTGCCATTATGGCGAATATATTGATATGTAAACTAGGTATGGCAGCAAGTATTATACCTATGGGGTTTTTATATTGAATCTCTTCAGGTCTTATTCTAGCACATGCAATTTTTGCAGTGTTTTTCATTATTGCTCTTTTTTGGGCTTTCTTCACTTGATCTTTTTCCTTTTATTTATATTATCTTCACTGTTGGTCTGCTGGCCCTATTATATGCCATTATGGCAGGGATATAAGTGCGGTGAATATTTTGATGTGATAATATCTTTATACACAGTCATACACTGTTGGTCCCCCCTTTTTTCCATAGTATTTTTCCCCCCTCTTTGGGATATTTCTATGGAAACTCATAAGAGCAACTAGCTTGGTGGGGTCAATTTTTCTTGCATCTCTCAAATTTCTTGAGGAGATTCTTTCCTTCCACACTTGTTCGGCAGCACCTATTTAGATAATCTTGTGTGTCTCATCCAGTAATAATTACTGTGCTTATGCCTATATGTTTGTATGTACAAAACTCTGGCAACCTTGAACCTTTGTCAGTGTCCTCTTTTTTTAAAAAAATGTTTTAAAAAAATTTTGTTTTTAATATTTTTCCAATAAAGATTTCTAATTTTATATATGAAATATTCTTTCTGGCTCTATTTACTCGTTTCACTATATAGGTTTTCTCTCAGGTCGTCACAGGTACTACAACATACACCCCCACCCTGAGACAGGCACATCAGCCAGACACAAAATCCTTGTTGCCTCCCTCCAGGGGCTGATGTCCACACCAGGTGGGGTGGAGCCAGGCGGTTGGCCCCACCCACTGAGGAGTTCACAGTTCTGGAGGCGGAAAAAGGAAGCAGATAGTGTTGAGCAGTGAAAGTGAGAGGAGCTACTGCTGGTGTCTGGGAGGGAGCCCAGGCACTAAGAGAAAGGTTGGCAGACGGTTGTGGCCGTCTGCAGGAGAGGAAGATCAACGCTGGGGACGGGCGGTGGCCCGCCGGTACCGAACCTGGGAGCGAAGTGAAGCCAGCACACACAGGCAGGGCCTACGGACCCCGACCAGGCTTGGAGCCGCCATCAGAGGTCAAATCCGTCAGTGACCGGAACCCCAGGGGTTTCCTAACAGCCAAGACCCGATTGAAGGCAACCGTCCGACCAGTAGAAGGAAATACAGCTACCGCCACAGCTAGAGTTCCAAGGGCCAGAGCCTGCGGGCAAAAGGGCTCCTCCGACACATATACAAGCTGGGGAGCGGGTTACCGGTGGGAATCCATCGGGACTGAACATACACAAGGGTGCAGGGAAAGGCAGCCACCACCAACCGTCCGGGAGAAGTCACAGCAGCCGGCTGCGGGACCCGTCCATCCAGCCGTTTAGTTTACCAGAGACTTTGCGTACATTTGTGGCTGAGTGGGTGCAACCGTGCCGTCCGGCACCGCGCTGCGCAGTCCAGGCGACCCTGCACCTTGCCAACCCTGCCTCCCCATCACCTCACCGGGCCGGACCACCAACACCTACCCACAGAGGGGGAAAACAACATCCCAGCTGCTCCCTACCATCGCTCCTGGGTTCCCCGTCACCAGCAGCGGTGGTGCCCCAACCTCACCACAACCCGTGGGTGGCATCACGGACTAAATCCCTAAACCCAAACTGCCCCTTTCACTCACAGGCGAGGAGCGCCGCTCAGGTCCCCCCCCCGGATCCGCCCCCCCCCCCCCCCCCCGCTCGAGCCACCGAGCAGCAGCAGCGCCGGACCCGAGCGTTAGCGAGCGCAGCGCCCCGCCGCCCGCGACATTATATATATAGTGTGTGTGTATGTGTGTGTATGTATATATGTGTATATATATATATATATATATATATTTGTATATACAAACACGCACCCCGGCATACACGGCTCCAAATATGAACGCTGAAGCTCTGGGTGTTTGCTATAATGTATCAGTTAGGAGCTTAGGCTGAGTTCACATGTGCAGTAATCATTCGCTAGAATGGGTCTGTAGCTCCCCTGACGCCATCAGGGAGCTACAAGGTGCTGCATCTGTCGCGGGCAGGGAGACAGACCACGGCAGGGGCTGCTGGAGATGCTCAGATCCGGACGATTGCTGTGGCTTGAGTTGCAGCCGGACCCGGGCTTGTGCAGCAGTCCGCCGCCCACAACTGAATAGGGAGTTTTAGTTACAGGGGAGAGTTTGTCCGTGACGCCACCCGTGGGTTGTGGTGATTGTTGGTGACACCGCCGCTGCCTTGATATGGGACGCCCGGGGCTGATGGAGTGCTGGGACACAGTCTGCAGGGTGGATCGGATGGTACCGGTGTACTCATTGTTTGAATAAAGTCAGACAGAGTCGAGATAGTAAACTAAGTGCCAGATACCGGTAGCCTCCGGAGGGGTGTGCTCGGGTCCCGCACACCGGTGAACACATCAGGGGGCTTTCCTCCTGCACTTCTAGCTTGGTGTCTCGTGTGTTGACTAGTCCGCATGAAACTGGAAAAGTCCACTCCCGGTGTCCTTGCTGTGGGAGCTGTGGCCCGCGAGATCTGACCCTTGGGATTTTTGGAGGCACTTGCAGACTCCCTATCCCCCGCGTTGGGCTTCTGTCTCGCTCTATCTGGGCTACTAGTGGGACAAGATCTGGAACCTTGTCCCCTGCTGGTTGATTGGAAAGGTGCTTGAAGCTGTCCTCGCCCTAGGGTCCAGGTACCCCGACTGTGCACGGCCTCCAGACCGGATTCCCGCTGTCAGCACCGGCGGGCTACAACCATGCCCCGGTCCACTTAAGGTCTCCCGCGACTGGATCTCCATTGCCTGTGGCCCTGCTCTGCCATCTGCCACCTAGTCAGCTCAGGTAGTCCGGGAACCTACAACCCCCGACTACCACTTCACTCCTCTCACTTCCTCTGTCTCAGCTTAACTGTCTTGTTCCCTCCCTGAACACCTCAGAATCCCTAGGTGGGCATCACTATCTGCCTGGCCCCGCCCACTGGTGTGTCCCTATTGTCCTGGGGGGGTGACTAGGCTTTTGTGGCTGGTGTTTGTACCTGTGTGTGGGGTTGTGTTGGAGGCCATGGAGGAGGGAATCCTGCATCTGGAAGATGGATGCAGTCTCCTGTGACAACCTGATTTTGTCAGGGCGTCACACTCCCCCTTGGTAAAACACAGCCCATCCTCGGGCTGTCCGGCACGGTTTTTTATTTTTCTGCTTCTGTAAAAGGTAAAAGCATAACATAAAACTGTAAAATATTTCATCCCTATATAGGGAGGCACATTTCTTAAACATTGCGTAACCAAACAGCCCCTTTCCCACCAGTCCACCCCAAAGCGTCCCAAATTCCAGAACCCTCTGGCCTGGAGGTTAGCCACCGGTTTCATTATTGACTGGGCCTTGGCAGACTCTACCACAGGCCCTTTCTCCAACCAGTCCTCTCCAGCAGGTATTACAGTCCTGGTGGTAGAGTAACAAGAAGGCAAATATGGAGTATGTACAATAACCCAAGAAAGTTTTTGGGTGACCTCCACCAGTCCTGAGGCCATGGTCCATAAACAACAAGGGAAAAGCTGGGTTAACTGGAGAAAGGAGGTAGCTGGGTTCCGCTACCTTTTTACTCCTTTTTCTCATAAAGGTGAATCGGGTGAGGTACATACAGGCATCACGCACTCACTGTATCTGAGTGGTGGCTGACCTAGGTTAGGGCGTGTAGACCTCCTCAGCCCTAAGTTCTCTCCTAGGCCCTGTAGTGCTGTACTATCTACGGGTGCCTCACTCCTCGTAATGGGTACTGTAGGTAGAGACCTACAGGGGCGTGGCATGGGTTCAGGTGGGACTCTAGGTGTGTGTATTGGTGCAATGTCAGCAGGCCTCTCTGGTTCTGGCTCTTCCACGGGTTGTGGGAATGTTAGAATGGGAACAATCACTGCTCCATTTTGCATAAGCCAATCTGCTGGGAAGTCACCTAGGACAGTGTGGATCACCTCCTTCCGTTTCTCAACACCCAGGGCTGGAGTGGGAACTTCTTCCAAGATCTTCAGAGGTTCCGAGCACCTTTTCAATTGGTCCCTGGAGACTGTAGCCGTAGTTCTTCCTTGGTCTTTACTAATAAGACAGGTTTTCTGATTATAAAAGTCAGAGGGTTGTATGACATAAGGGATCTTTTCCCACTGATCGTCCCATTTATGCAGCTTCCTTTTTCTCTTTAGCACCACTTCTCCTGGTGCAAACGGGGCCGCTTTTGCCTGTTTGTTGAAGTGCTGCTCTTTCTTTTCTCTGCTCTGGTTTAGGTTCCTTTCCACATACTCCTGAATTTGTTTGTACTGCATCTGATGTTGGAGTCCCAGTCAGTGGTTGGGGAGATGGTCTCAGGGACTTCAACATCCATATCCAAGTTCACCAGCAATCTTCCAGGCCTCGCCCTCATGAGGTAACCAGGCGTACACTTAGTGGAACTGAAGGGGATGTTGTTATACATATCCACCAGGTCGGGCAATCTCTCAGGCCACTGGTTCTGTTCTTGAAGGGGTAGGGTCTTAAAAAGTTGATGACTAAATGGTTCATCTTCTCACACATCTCATTGGTTTGGGTATGATAGGGTGTAGTACGTATCTTCTTGCATCCGTACAGGTTGCAGAACTCCTTAAAGATCTCCGCTTCAAAGGCAGGGCCTTGATCTGTGAAGACCCTCTCTGGGTAGCCATGAGGTCTGCAGAAGTGCGCTTAGAAGACCTTCGCTGCAGTACGGGCTGTTATATCCTTGACGGGTACCACAACCATAAATCTTGAGGTGGTCCACTATTGTGAGTGCATACGTATATCCGCTCCTGCTTGGTGTGAGTTTGACATGATCTAGAGCAACGAGTTCCAACGGCTGGTGGCTGATGATCAGCTGTAATGGGGCTCTCTCGCTGGTACCATCCTTTCTTCTTAGCACACAGGGATCATAATCCCTACATCATGCTTCAATGGATTCTCTCATCCCAGCCCAGTAAAAGCGCTCCCTTAGTAGCATTTCCAGCTTCTTCCAGCCGAAGTGTCCAGCTCCATCATGATAGGTTTCCAGGACCACTGGCACGTATGCTTGAGGTATAACTATCTGGCAAATCCTCTCATGCTTCTTGGGATTGATCAGTCCTCTGCACCACTTGCCTCGCTGCAAATACAACCGGCTCCTCTTTCCACAGCCTCTGTGATTCTGCCGGGGCAGTGGGCTCCAACCTGGAATCATGCTGGGAAATCAGCGTCTTGATCAATCTGACGGCAGGATCTCTATTTTGCGCTTCTTGACAACCGTGATGAGGTAATGGGTTGAATGCTGCCTCCTGCTGACTGCTGTAATGTCTGGTGTTTTCCAAACTGTCAGGTTGATGGAACGTGGGCAGTTCAATCTCTTCCAACTCATCCTCATCTACTCCACCATCAGGCAGGTGTGGCATTCTAGACAACGCGTCAGCATTGGTGTTCTTATGAACGGCTCTGTACTTTATGGTAAAGTCATAATTCGCCAGTCGGGCTACCCAGCGTTGTTCTACGGCTGCAAGCTTTGCTGTGTTCAGGTGGGTTAGAGGGTTGTTGTTTGTATATGCAGTGAACTTTGCAGAAGCCAGGTAATGCTTAAACCTCTCTGACACAGCCCAGACGAGTGCTAGGAACTCCAACTTGAAAGAACTTTAATTCTCAGGGTTCCTTTCCGTTGGACAGAGCTTCCTACTTGCGTAAGCTATCACCCTCTCCTTGCCATTCTGCATTTGGGATAGGACAGCCCCTAGTCCCACGTTGCTGGCATCCGTATACAGTATAAACGAGACACCCTAGTCGGGGTATGCCAGGATCTCTTCTCCGGTCAGGGCTGACTTCATCTGTTGGAAGGAACTTTCTTGCTCCTCACCCCATGTGAATGGAGGACCAGAAGTCTTGTCATGCTTGGTTTGTCCGATCAGGAGATCTTGCATATGAGCTGCCATCTTGGTATAGCCCTTGATGAAGCGTCGATAATAGGCCATCAGGCCCAAGAACTGTCGTACCTCCTTGATGGTAGTGGGTCTTGGCCAATTCTGGATGGCTGTTATCTTCTCCGGATCCGGAGCCACACCTTCTTCACTTACCACATGCCCGAGGTATTGGACTTTAGGTTTCAGCAAGTGGCATTTGGATAGTTTTAGCTTTATCCAGTACTTGGAGAGGACTTCAAAGACTTCTGCAAGATGCTCCAGATGATCTTCATATGTTTTTGAATAGACGATGATGTCAACTAAGTATAACAGTACCGTCTCGAAGTTGCGGTGTCCCAAGCAGCATTCCATCAGTCTCTGGAAGGTTCCTGGTGCGTTGCACAACCTGAACGGCATGCTGTTGAACTCATAGACTCATCGGGGTGGCGAAGGCGGTTTTCTCACGGTCTTCCTCAGCAACGGACACTTGCCAGTAACCACTAGTGAGTTCAAAGGTAGAGACGTAATTTGCAGTTCTCAATGCAGCTAACAATTCCTCAATACGGGGGAGTGGGTACGCATCCTTATGGGTGATTTGGTTAATTTTTCGGTAGTCCACACAAATTCTCATGGTGCAGTCCTTCTTCTTTACCAGGACCAACGGAGCTGCCCAGGGGCTACAACTATCACGGATAAACCCAGCCTCCTTCATGTTCCTAAACATGTCCTTGGCACACTGATAATGTGCAGGTGGTATTGGCCTGTTCCTCTCTTTAATGGCTGGGTGTGCACCTGTGGGAATGTAGTGTTGGACCCCTTTTATTCTCCCAAAGTCTAGCGGGTGTTTACTGAAGACTTGCTCGTATTCTTGCACTGCCCTGTAGACCCCCTCCTTGTGATGTGAAGGTATGGAGTCAGTGCCTACGTGTAATTCTTGACACCACTCCTCTGACTGACTTGGTGAGCTGTCACTGACTGGTTGGGGTGCAGTGTTGGTGGATGCTGCTGCTTGGATGGCATGTGTATCTACTAAGAACAGCTTGGCAATAGTGGCATATCTGGGTAGCTTAACCTCTTCCTCTCCGCAATTAATCACTCTCACGGGCACTCTCCCCGGGCATCAATCACTCTTCTGGCTGTCAAAACTGTGGGCCAGTGTTCTGAAGGCAGGGGCTCCACCACCGCCTGATAATCCTGTCCATGGGAACCTACTGCTGCTCTACACCAAATCATCATCTCACTTCGCGGAGGCACTACAAGGGGTGATACATCCATCACTCGCACACCGCCAATCTCTCCACCAGACAGATTCACCTGTTGCCACTGCAGGAGGGCTCAGATCTCACATTGCAGGACTCTCTGCCGCCCCACTCCTGCCGTTGCAGAGAGCTTCTGAAGCTGTCGCGGGCAGAGGAGGGGACGCTGCGCTCTCCCACTGCTCGGGTCCGGCTGCCGCTGCTGCTCGGTGGCTCGAGCGATGGGCCGGATTCCGGGGACTCGAGCGGCGCTCCTTGCCCGTGAGTGAAAGGGGTTTGGTTTTTGGGATAGTTTATTGTCCGTGACGCCACCCACGGTTGTGGTGAGGTTGTGACACCACCGCTGCTCTGGACGGGGATCCCGGGAGTGATGGTATGGAGCAGCTAGATATTAGTTCTCCCCTCCGTGGGTAGGGGGTTGGTTGTCCCGGAGCCCGGTGAGGTAGGTGGATGGGCAGCAGGCGGGTTATGGGGCCTGGCGGGGTGCAGGGTCGCAGGGGCAGCGCTGTGCCGCACGGCACGGGGTACTCACTCAGCCAGTAATCACGACACAGTCCACGGTAAACAAACGGCTGGTTGGACGGGTCCCTCGGACGGCTACGGTGCTGATGTTCCCTTCAGTTAGCGGTGACGGTCACTTCCCTGCACCTAAGTACGGTTCTTTGGTAGCGATGGGTTCCCACCGGTAACCCACTCCCCAGCTTGGATATCAGCCGGAGGAGCCCCTCTCTTGCCCGCAGGCGCTGCCCCTGAGAAACTGGTGCCCTGGCGGTGGCGGTGTCTTTCTTTAACGGTCGGACTGTTGCCTTCAATCGGGACTTGGTTGTTGGGAGACCCAGAGGTCCCCTTCACTGACGGATTTGGCAAATTCACGGCGACTCCTAGCCTTGCCGGGATCCAAAAGGCCCCTGCCAATGGTGCTGGCTTCTCTTCGTATACCGCTCCGGTACCGCCGGGCCACCACCCGTCCACGGTCCATTCGGCAACCTCCAAGTAGCCTCTCCTGCAGACGGTCACCACCGTCTGCCAACCTTGCTGTCTCAGTCCGCGGCACACACCCGGACCAACTTCAGGCTTTTCAACTGTCACTTTCTCTGTCACTACTCTCACTGTCCTCCTTCTCCTTCCTCTCACTTTGAACTCTCAAACTCATCTCTGCCTGGTTTTCCCGCCTCCAGGGCTGTGAACTCCTCGGTCGGCGTAGCCAACCGCCTGGCCCACCCCCTGGTGTGAACATCAGCCCCTGGAGGAAGGCAACAAGGATTTATGTTTTGACTTTGGTGTTCCTGCAGGGAATGTGGGGTGTGTGTGGTGTTGTGACCTGTGACCCCTGGCTTGCCCAGGGCGTCACAAAGCAAGTACAACACTTCCCCCATACAATTTTCAATAACATTGGTTCCTAGGACCATTTTCGGATTACGGTCAATAGGGTCATTCTTCACCACTATAAGGGGTACTTTGCACGCTGCGACATCGCTAGCGATCTCGTTAGCGATGTGACATGTGAGATCACAGGTGCGATCTGCCGAATTCGCACATAGGTTAGTTTTATAGCGCCGGTTGCATGTGCGATCGCACCTGCGATCTCGCTTGTCACATCGCTAACGAGATCGCTAGTGATGTCGCAGCGTGCAAAGTACCCCTAAGTCCCTGGTGCTCTAACTCCACTCTCCCCACCTTAAGAGTCACTTCTTTAAACTCCACTTGGGTCATTGGGAGTCAATTGGCTGCAATTATAGGAAGGCCAGAATCTGACAAAGTTAGGCTACTTTCACACATCCGGTTTTTGCTCTGCGGCACAATACGGCGCTCTGCAGGAAAACCGCAACCGTTTTTTTTTGCCACCGGTTGCGGGTTTTTTTGTAGACTTGCATTAGTGCCGTATTGTGCCGCATGGGCTTGTGGTCGGTCTGGTTTTTGCCGCATGCGGCAGATTTAGCCGATGCCGCGGCCGGATGGAACGTTGCCTGCAACGTTTTTTCCTCCGGCAAAAAAAAACGCATCGCGCCGCATCCGGCCACTGCGGCACATTTTTCAATGCATGCCTATGGACGCCGGATGCGGCGCGATGCGGAAAAAAACGCATCCGGCCGCCGCATGCGGTTTCTTCCTCTGCGCATGCTCAGTAGCATGCCGCAACCGGAAAAAAACGGACGGGCCGCATGTAAAAACTTATGCAAAGGATGCGGTGTTTTCGCCGCATCCGTTGCATAGCTTGCACAGCCGGATTGAGCCGCAGTGCTCAAACCGGATGTGTGAAAGTAGCCTAAGGTCGTCATCAGACCAGTAACGCTTATACAGTACATAGGGTACAGTCGTTACCTGCGAGCCGGTGTCCAGAAGTGCAAACGTTGGAATCCCATCTACGGTGAGGGAGATGATGGGGTGGCCTCCGACATACTGCTCACGCCAATCAGCTGGGCCTTGTTAGTCTATTCCTGAGGATTGGCCCTTGGCCTCAGGGGTTGCCCGTTTAAAGGACACCGACTGGAGTAATGGCCGGTCTTGTTGCACCTGTAACAAACGGGTTGTCCATACCGGTTGCTGCTCCTTCTCTGCATCCAGGGGACGTCCTCAGGGCTGTCGGCGAGCTGGATCTTCTCCGCCGGCTTGATCTTTGGCTGGAGCTGCATGGCCTCGAGGATCCTGGCGACGTCCTTGCTCAGCTGTTGAACTTGGGATGACAGATCGGGAGCTCCAGGGGGTGCTGTTGGCACTGCAGGTGCTGGTAATGCTAATAGAGAAGGCTTCACCAGCAGGTGAGGTGTCAGCTGGCCAAGATGATGGTATAGAGTCACTGGCCTCAGGGGTCTGTAGAGCCTTTATGGCCCAGTCCTTTAAGACTGCAAAGTTTAAGTCCGGATGCTCCAGGGCCCACAGCCATAGCTGCTTGCGATTCTCTGCTGACCCCAGCCCTTGCAGAAACTGCTCCACAAGCATTTTATTGCTCTCTGGTTCATTGATAGGGTCTACTAGCTTTAAAGTGCGCAGAGCGGTTTGTAGTCTTAGGGCATAGTCTCTAATGCTGTCCAGGGGACGCTGCCTGCAGTTGTAAAATTGCATCCTCAGCTCTGCCTCCGTGCGGGTATCGAAGGCTAGTTCTAGTTGATCAAATATGGCGGGTACCGAGGCCCGATCCTCATCAGTCCATGTCTCTCTACCTCCTGCTCGGATGCGCCTGTCAGCTGTCCAAGCACCACGGATGCGCGCTTCCGGCCAGTCATTGCATACATATCGAAAACAGTACATATCTTTTTCTTAAATATCTGCAGGGCATCAGGTCATCCATCATACTGGGGCAGCCAGGCGGCACCGGGCACATAAGGTAGGGTAATAGGCATAACTTGCATGACCACCGGGACCGCAGGGTCCACCGCTCTTGCGACCGGTGCAGGACCTGCTGCTTCTCCTTCATCTTGCACTGCTGCGGGAGCTGTGGCTCTGCGATCACCATCAGGCGCCGACATCTTTCCAGTGCTACCCCCTGGTTCTCAACAGCAGTCTCGCGAGACCCACTGTCCTTTGCTGCTTCCTGATCTGGAGGTCACCGGGTTCCGGCTGTATTCACAGGAAGGTGGGCGGAGCTTCAGACTCTACTCTTTTTGGGGACGAAGATGGTGAAGTTGTTGTTTTGGCGCCAAAATGGCGGGCAAGATGGCGGTGGTCCGAAAAATGTCAGCGTTCCACGGGTTAACAGTCCAGGAAAGGCGCACTTCACCCAGGTTAATGGATGGGGTAAGTATCCTGTTCGTGACGCCAAGTTCTGTTGCGGGCGGGGGGGACAGACCACGGCAGGAGGGCTGCTCGAGATGCTCGGATCCGGGCGGTTGCTGTGGCTTGAGTGGCAGCCGACCCGGGCTCGTGCAGCCGTCCGCCGCCCACAACTGAATAGGGGGTTTTATTTACAGGGGAGAGTTTGTCCGTGACGCCACCTGTGGGTTGCGGTGATTGTTGGTGACACCGCCCTGCCTTGTTATGGGGTGCCCGGGGCTGATGGAGTGGGGCAGCAGGATAGTATCCCCTCCACGGGTAGGTGAGGTGTTGTCCTGGGGCCCAGGTGTAGGTGCAGTGCTGGGACGCAATTTGCAGGGCTGGACCGGCTGATACCGGTGTACTCACTGTTTGAATAAAGTCACACAGAGTCAAGATAGTAAACCAAGTGCCGGATACCGGTAACCTACGGAGGGGTGTACTCGGGTCCCGCACACCGGTGAACTTGTGACGCCCTGGGCAAGCCAGGAGTCACAGGTCACAACACCACATGCACCCCACATTCCCTGCAGGAACACCAAGGTCAGAACACAAATCCTTGTTGCCTTCCTCCAGGGGCTGATGTCCACACCAGGGGGTGGGCCAGGCGGTTGGCTCCGCCCACCGAGGAGTTCACAGCCCTGGAGGCGGGAAAACCAGGCAGATTAGGTTTGGAGTTGAAGGAGTAAACAGTGAAGATTAAGTGAGGAGTTCCAAGTGAGAGGAAGGAGAAGGAGGAAAGTGAGAGTAGTGACAGAGAAAGTGACAGTTGAAAAGCCTGAAGTTGGTCCGGTGTGTGCCCCGGACTGAGACAGCAAGGTTGGCAGACGGCGGTGACCGTCTGCAGGAGAGGCTGATCGGAGGTTGCCGAAAGGACCGTGGACGGGTGGTGGCCCGGCGGTACCGGAGCGGTATACGAAGAGAAGCCAGCACCAGTGGCAGGGGCCTTTCAGATCCCGGCAAGGCTAGGAGTCGCCATAATTTGCCAAATCCGTCAGTGAAGGGGACCTCCGGGTCTCCCAGCAGCAAAGTTCCGATTTGAAGGCAACAGTCCGACCGTGAAGGGGAGACACCGCCACCGCCAAGGCACCAGTTTCCCAGGGCCAGCGGCTGCGGGCAAGAGAGGGGCTCCTCCGGCTCATATCCAAGCTGGGGAGCGGGTTACCGGTGGGAATCCATCGCTACCAAAGAACCGTACTTAGGTGCAGGGAAGTGACCGTCACCGCTAACTGCAGGGAACATCAGCACCGTAGCCGTCCGAGGGACCCGTCCAACCAGCCGTTTGTTTACCGTGAACTGTGTCGTCATCATCCTTGGGCTGAGTGAGTACCTCCGTGCCGTGCGGCACAGCGCTACCCCTGCGTCCCTGCACCTCCACAGGCCCCATAACCCGCCTGTCCACCATTCCAACCCCATCACTGGGCCCCGGGACCACCAAATCCCCTACCCATGGAGGGGCAAATCAACAACTAGCTGCTCCATACCACCACTCCCGGGATCCCCAGATAGAGCAGCGGTGGTGTCCACACAATCACCACAACCGTGGGTGGCGTCACGGACTTTAATCCAATCCCCCACCAACAAATCAATTCCCCCTTTCACTCACGGGCGAGGAGCGCCGCTCGAGTCCCCGGGATCCGGCCCATCGCTCGAGCCACCGAGCAGCAGCAGGCCGCAGCAGCAGCGGCAGCCGGACCCGAGCAGTGGGAGAGCACAGCGTCCCCATCTCCGCCCGCGACAACTTGGTGTCACGAACAGGATCTTACCGCTCTGCCGTTGGGTAGAGGTGCGTGTGACGCCCTGGGCAAGCCAGGGGTCACAGGTCACAACACCACACGCACCCCACATTCCCTGCAGGTGCACACAAGGTCAAAACTAAAATCCTTGTTGCCTTCCTCCAGGGGCTGGTGTCCACACCAGGGGGTGGGCCAGGCGGTTGGCTCCACCCACCGAGGAGTTCACAGCTCTGGAGGCGGGAAAACCAGGCAGATAGAGTTGAGAGTTGGAAGTGAAAGGAAGTGAAGTGAAGCTGGTGAAGTGGTAAAGGAGGAAAGTGAGAGTAGTGACAGAGAAAGTGACAGCAAGAAGCCTGAAGTTGGTCCAGGTGTGTGCCCCGGACTGAGACAGCAAGGTTGGCAGACGGCGGTGACCGTCTGCAGGAGAGGCTGCTCGGAGGTTGCCGAAAGGACCGTGGACGGGTGGTGACCCGGCGGTACCGGAGCGGTATACAAAGAACAGTCAGCACCAGGGCAGGGGCCTTTCGGATCCCGGCAAGGCTAGGAGTCGCCATAATTTGCCAAATCCGTCAGTGAAGGGGACGACTGTCTCCCAACAACCAAGTCCCGATTGAAGGCAACAGTCCGACCATTAAGGGGAGACACCGCCACCGCCAAGGCACCAGTTTCCCAGGGCCAGCGCCTGCGGGCAAGAGTGGAGCTCCGCCGGCTCATATCCAAGCTGGGGAGCGGGTTACCGGTGGGAACCCATCGCTACCAAACAACTACACATAGGTGCAGGGAAGAGACCGTCACCGTCAACTGCAGGGAACATCAGCACCGTAACCGTCCGAGGGACCCGTCCAACCAGCCGTTTGTTTACCGAGAACTGTGTCGTGGTTACTGGCTGAGTGAGTACCTCCGTGCCGTGCGGCACAGCACTGCCCCTGCGCCCCTGCACCTCCACAGGCCCCATACCCGCCTGCCCACCATCCAACCCCATCACTGGGCCCCGGGATCACCAACCCCTACCCACGGAGGGGCAAAACAACAACTAGCTGCTCCATACCATCACTCCCGGGTTCCCCAGCCAGAGCAGCGGTGGTGTACACTCAATCACCACAACCGTGGGTGGCGTAACGGACAATAAACTATCCCAACAATCAAACCCCTTTCACTCACGGGCGAGGAGCGCCGCTAGAGTCCCCGGGATCCGGCCCATCGCTCGAGCCACCGAGCAGCAGCAGGCCGCAGCAGCCGCGGCAGCCGGACCCGAGCGGTGGGAGAGCGCGGCGTCCTCTCCTCCGCCCACGACAACTTGGCGTCACGAACAGGATCTTACCGCTCTGCCGTTGGGTAGAGGTGCGCCTTGTGACCGCCGAAAGTGTCCGGCCGGAAAATTTCAGAAGCCGCCATCTTTGGCGCGAAGAGTTCCAGCTCGAGCGTCTTCTCGAGTAGCAGAGGCGCGAAGGCCAAAACCCCGCCCCGATAGAGGAGGGGCCGGAAAGAAGCTAAAGGGGACGCGATGGCGGCTGGCTGCATGTGAACGCAGCTATAAAAGCAGAGACGCCAGGATTCTGCAGCGATATTGGGTTCCTGGAAGACCTCGTTACCAAAATGCATAACCCAACTTCCAACGAGGAAGTCCCCGCGCCCGGCACGGCGACGTGGTTGAGGGACCGGACCGTCCCGTTGAGTAATCGTCTGCAGGCCCACATGCAACTCCTCCTGGAGGAGTGGGAGACCGACATGGCGGATGTGGAGGCTGCTATGTGGAGACGCGAGGTGGAAGAGGATTTGGAGGAGCGGGTAAGAGACCCACGCCCCTGTATTCCTGAGGGATCGGCCATTGGAGCTGAGGGGCCCGGCCGGCTTCCGCTCACCCTGCCTCTCTCCCCGCTACCCGTGATAGCTGCTGCCCTTCCGCCATTAGGCCCGCTACCTGCCCAACCGGTAGCGATACCCTGCCCAGCCGCTCCGGCGGACCAGCCGGCTGCAGACATCCAGGACGGCCCTGAAGTGCACCAGGGGGAACCGCTAGGACCGCGGCCCCTTAACAGCATGGTGCCAGAAGTCCCGGCAGTGACTGTGCCAGACCTTGAGCCTGGGACCGTGGCCTGGATGAAGGCCCGGGTGATGCAATTCCCCCAGCGTCAGCAGGATCAGATCTTCCGGATGATGGAGCAGTGGACCAACGAGGTGGAGATGCTGATTACAACTGCCCCGATGTACAGAGGGGGAATGGATGTAACAGAGTCGACTGGTGACCCACGTCCCTATGTCCTACCAGGACCGGCCGCTGCGGCTGAGGGGCCCGGCCTAGTCTCGGCCTATGCATCACCCTTGCCGTTACTTATGGGGCGCCTCAGTGTAAGCTCGCCTAATCTGCTGCTCCGTGTTACCGCAGAAGGGTCTGAAATGCTGGATGCTGGAGGCCAGGAGGCTGAGGCAGCTGGCGGCAACCCGCCTGACGCAGGAACAAGAGATGACGACTCCGGCCCCAGCCCCGGGTCCGCTGCTGAGTTTGAAGAGGCAAGTGAGCATTCCCGCTATGTAGGAGCCCCAGTGGTTTTCCATACCCCGCGTACCGGTGGAAATGGGTACCGGGTACCCCTGTCACAGCAGGCATGTCAGTGTATGTTTGATATGCTGGTGGAGGGGGATGGATCCGCCTTAGCTGAGGACTCTGAGTAGGGCAGCGGAACCCCGTTGTCCAGTCCCCGTTGGGACCGAAGTTTTTCTGTGTGTTTTAAAAAGTTTGCAAGTTTTTGAAAAATGATAAGTAAAATGATTACCGAAAAGTAACCACATTGTCTAACCGTGATTGGGAAAACCGGCCGTTGCCGGCACCGTTGTCCCCGTGGGGACCGTTTAAAAAGTTGCATGAGGAACTGCTCATGGACAAGCCCGTAAACCTGCAGGGCAACCACAAACGTTAAGTGGGTTGTAAATAAAAATCTGTTGTTGCAGCTACCGTTACCGCCTCCGGAGAGGCAGGTTGGAGGGAGGGCCCGCAGTAGAGCAGGCTGGGGCCCAGCCACCACAGGAACCGGTGGCTACCCTCTAGAGGGGAAGGACAGATCCCGCTCGGGTAACTTGTGCTGGACTGGGGTCAAGGGGTGCTGCCTGGGTTTTAGGGGCAGCATCAGGGCCAGGTTACTTGGGTGGGAGAGAGCGGAGTAGCAACCGTTAAAATGTTTGCAACGTTTAAGTACCGAACCTCCCGATGTGGGATGATGTCATAAGCTGTATTATGTTAACCTTTTTACTTATTTTTCAGAAAAACAAAAGGAAAATAAAACCGGTGTTGGACGGGCAGCCCGAGGACGGTCTGTGTTTTGCTAAGGGGGAATGTGACGCCCTGGGCAAGCCAGGGGTCACAGGTCACAACACCACATGCACCCCACATTCCCTGCAGGAACACCAAGGTCAGAACACAAATCCTTGTTGCCTTCCTCCAGGGGCTGATGTCCACACCAGGGGGTGGGCCAGGCGGTTGGCTCCGCCCACCGAGGAGTTCACAGCCCTGGAGGCGGGAAAACCAGGCAGATTAGGTTTGGAGTTGAAGGAGTAAACAGTGAAGATTAAGTGAGGAGTTCCAAGTGAGAGGAAGGAGAAGGAGGAAAGTGAGAGTAGTGACAGAGAAAGTGACAGTTGAAAAGCCTGAAGTTGGTCCGGGTGTGTGCCCCGGACTGAGACAGCAAGGTTGGCAGACGGCGGTGACCGTCTGCAGGAGAGGCTACTTGGAGGTTGCCGAAAGGACCGTGGACGGGTGGTGGCCCGGCGGTACCGGAGCGGTATACGAAGAGAAGCCAGCACCAGTGGCAGGGGCCTTTCAGATCCCGGCAAGGCTAGGAGTCGCCATAATTTGCCAAATCCGTCAGTGAAGGGGACCTCCGGGTCTCCCAGCAGCAAAGTCCCGATTGAAGGCAACAGTCCGACCGCGAAGGGGAGACACCGCCACCGCCAAGGCACCAGTTTCCCAGGGCCAGCGCCTGCGGGCAAGAGAGGGGCTCCTCCGGCTCATATCCAAGCTGGGGAGCGGGTTACCGGTGGGAATCCATCGCTACCAAAGAACCGTACTTAGGTGCAGGGAAGTGACCGTCACCGCTAACTGCAGGGAACATCAGCACCGTAGCCGTCCGAGGGACCCGTCCAACCAGCCGTTTGTTTACCGTGAACTGTGTCATCATCATCCTTGGGCTGAGTGAGTACCTCCGTGCCGTGCGGCACAGCGCTACCCCTGCGTCCCTGCACCTCCACAGGCCCCATAACCCGCCTGTCCACCATTCCAACCCCATCACTGGGTCCCGGGACCACCAAACCCCCTACCCACGGAGGGGCAAATCAACAACTAGCTGCTCCATACCACCACTCCCGGGATCCCCAGATAGAGCAGCGGTGGTGTCCACACAATCACCACAACCGTGGGTGGCGTCACGGACAATAGACAATATCCCAACACCCAATCCCCTTTCACTCACGGGCGAGGAGCGCCACTCGAGAACCCCCGGGATCCGGCCCACAGCTCGAGCCACCACTGAGCAGCAGCCGCCGGACCCGAGCAGAGGGGTGAGCGCAGTGCTGACACCCTCCTCCCCGCCCGCGACATGTGGGGTTGTGTTGGAGGCCAAGGAGGAGGGAATCCTGCATCTGGAAGATTGATGCAGTCTCCTGTGACAACCTGATTTTGTCAGGGCGTCACACATCCCCACCTGGATGCAGGGCCTACCCCTCAGAGACCCAGAAGACCAGTGCCATTAACAACCAGACATCCCTGTAAATCCCTGTTTTTCCCCAAATTCCCCATAGACTGGTACCAAGCTAAGGTTGGACTTATGGATGGACACTTAAGGGGGCTTTACACGTTGCGACATCGGTAATGATATATCGTTGGGGTCACGTCGTTAGTGACGCACATCCGGCGCCGTTAGCGACATCGCAACGTGTAAAACCTAGGAGCGACGATCAATGATTGAAAAATCGTTCAAAAACGGTGATCGCTGACACGTCGCTCATTTCCTTAATATCGTTGCTGCTGCAGGTACGATGTTGTTCGTCGTTCCTGCGGCATCACACATCGCTATGTGTGACACCACAAGAACGACGAACATCTCCTTACCTGCGTCCACCGGCAATGCGGAAGGAAGGAGGTGGGCGGGATGTTACGTCCCGCTCATCTCCGCCCCTCCGCTTCTATTGGCCGGCCGCTTAGTGACGCCGCAGTAACGTCGCTATGACGCCGAACGCACCTCCCCCTTGAAGGAGGGATTGTTCGGTGTCTCCAGTGACATCGTTGCACAGCTATGTGCGTGTGAATCTGCCGTAGTGATAATGTTCGCTACGGCAGCGATCACCAAATGTCGCATGTACGACGGGGGCGGGTGCTATCGCGCTCGACATCGCTAGCAATCGCTAGAGATGTTGCAGCGTGTAAAGCCCCCTTTAGACGTGGACCCGATCCAGTCCACTAGACGACGAGGTGGGAGGGGCAGACAGTGGACAGTGTGGAAGTGTACCGCTCCAGCAGTGGTTGAATCGCTCGGATCCGGGTGTCGCTGCTCGTGGCTCGAGGGTCTCTCTACCCGGGGGCTCAGGGTACCTCTAAAACGTGATGGGGGGTTATTTACAGGGTGATTAGATAGTTTGTGATGCCATCCGTGGTATGCGGTAATAGGGAGTACCGCCACTGCTGTTGGGAGTACCCGAGGTGATGGAATGGGAGCAGCTAAATGACGTTACCCTCCACGGGTAGGGAAGGCCCCGGGACTCTGGATGGTGGGATAGATTGCAGGGGAGCGCAGGCTCGCTGGGGCAAGGGATGCTCAGGTACTCACTCAGGAGGAAAGCAGATGCTGACAACGTAGTAAACCAAGTCTCTGGGTGCCGCTGCCCTCTGGGGGAGCTCGTCCGGGTTCCGTCCCCTGCAGTACTGCCTGATGGTCTGGAGCCTGCCTCCGTGCATAGATTTTAGTAGTCTAAGTGGCCTGTAAGCTTGAAGCTGTCCGAGCCCCGCTCCCCACTTTTTGGTGTGAAGGAGCTGTGCTCTCAGGAGCTCACGCTTGGGATTTCAGTGGGCTGCTTTAGTTGGAAAGCCCTATTCCCCTCGTTGCGCTAGTGCCTCGATCTCTGAGCTTCGTGGGGACAGTCCATAAAGGCCCTGTCCTCAGCAGGTTAATTGGCGGGTTGTTTGTGTACCGCCCTGAGAGGGGCTCGACTGCTCCGCTGCTTCGGGCCGAGCCGCTCGGGGTCCGGGCTCGGGTGGTCGGTGGCTTGAGCGCCTCCGGACCGGGGGCCACGTCGCTCTGTTAGCCGGGCTGGCGGTGTCTGGTGGGGGGCGCGCAGCCGGGAAGGCCATGGGGTTGCTGGGTGAGTCGTGACGCCACCCACGGTTTGTGGTGAGATGGTGCACCACCGCTGCGGATGATGGTGTGGCTCCCGGGGGACAGTGTTGTGACGCAGCCTTGGTGTTAGCCCCTCCATGGGCAGGGGCGGTGGTCCCGGGGCCCGATGGTGGGGGGGACCGGCTATGCTGGGAGGGTCGTGGTGCAGGGGACCGCGCTGCGGTGCTGTGCTCGGGTGGCACTGAGGTACTCACGATTAACCACACACGGAGTCAGTAGTAAACCAAAGTTCGGTGATGGTCGGGTCCCGCAGCCGGCTGCCGGTGTCCCCTGTGGGGTTGGTGGTGGCCCCTATTCCCTTGCACCTCTGTGGTATGTTCGGCTCCCCTGCTTGGGCAGTGGTAGTCCGCTCCTCGGCGCTTTGGCTGCCGGAGGAACCCTCTGTGCTCGCAGGCACTGGCCCGTCGGGTGTTTGGCCTTTGGCGGTGGCACTCACTCGGTAACGGTGGGCTTTTGCCTTCTGTCGGGACTTGGGTGTGGATGAACCCGTGAGGTCCAGCCAGCAATCAGTCAATTTGCCTAACCTAGTGGCTTCTACGCTAGGACGGGGTCTGAGTACCCGGTTTCTGGTGCTCCGGTAAACGGTTGACTCCCCAGTTCAGGTCCGGCGGGCTCCAACCCTCAGCCGGTCCCTACGGTTCTGACGGTTGTGTACCGGGACGACTGCAGACGGCCACCACCGTCTACCTGCCTGACGTGTTAGCTCAGCTCTTGTACCTCCTGCCACTTTCACTGTCTCTCACTGTTCTCTCCCTGAACTTCCTACCTCAGGACCGTAGTCTCCTCGGTGGGCGTGCCTTTCCACCTGGCTCCGCCCACCTGGTGTGCTCTACCTGCCCTGAGGGAGTCATCAGGTCTCCCTTTCGGGTGACGGTTGTGTCCTCACAGGGGATGGGTGTGTGTGTAAGGTATGGTGTTGGTGTTACCTGTGACCCGTGGGTTCCAGGGCATCACACTTAAAGCCTCTCCCCGACCTAGGGTCCAGTACCCCGACGTATTTCGATCCCAGACCGGCTATTGTACTGCTGCTTACCGTCCTCCTAGACTAAACCAGGCACCCAGTCCCAATATCCCGCGACCGGGTCTCCGACTCCTCGGGGTCCAGACCGCCGTCTGCAGCCCAATCTACTTCTCCCCTGGGAGCTCCAACTCCCAGCTTCTCCAAGCTCCTCACAGCTCGAGGGCTACCACTGCTCTGACTTGTCACTTCCCACCTCCCTGCCTGACCCCTAGGTGGGTGGCCCTATTCCAGCTTAGCAGCCCACTGGTGTGCCTGATAAGGTGTGGTGCGAGGTGTGATTGGGATTTTGGATGCTAATGGTGACAGTACTGCAAGTTGGGAACCCAGAACCAAGAGGGGTTGAGCCCTGCACTAAGAGATAAAGAGCGTGGAGTACCCTGTGACAACCTGACTAGTCCAGGGGCGTCACACAGTTAGAGTCTGAGAGTCGGTGAAGGAGGAATTGAGCAGACTGACTAACAGGAGTGAACAGTGGCCTGAGGGACCAGGCGGTTGGTTGACGGTGGAGTACTCCCGGAACCACGCACCAACGGGGTACAGAATACTAGGTCAGACGCACGCTCCAGGCAGACCTGATAAAATCTGCACAGAGAGGGTGTGACGCCCTGGGCAAGCCAGGGGTCACAGGTCATAACACCACCACACCCTACACCCCGGATAGGTACACCAAAGCTACACAAAAATCCTTGTTGCCTTCCTCCAGGGGCTGATGTCCACACCAGGGGGTGGGCCAGGCGGTTGGCTCCGCCCACCGAGGAGTTCACAGCCCTGGAGGCGGGAAAACCAGGCAGATTAGGTTTGGAGTTGAAGGAGTAAACAGTGAAGATTAAGTGAGGAGTTCCAAGTGAGAGGAAGGAGAAGGAGGAAAGTGAGAGTAGTGACAGAGAAAGTGACAGTTGAAAAGCCTGAAGTTGGTCCGGGTGTGTGCCCCGGACTGAGACAGCAAGGTTGGCAGACGGCGGTGACCGTCTGCAGGAGAGGCTACTTGGAGGTTGCCGAAAGGACCGTGGACGGGTGGTGGCCCGGCGGTACCGGAGCGGTATACGAAGAGAAGCCAGCACCAGTGGCAGGGGCCTTTCAGATCCCGGCAAGGCTAGGAGTCGCCATAATTTGCCAAATCCGTCAGTGAAGGGGACCTCCGGGTCTCCCAGCAGCAAAGTCCCGATTGAAGGCAACAGTCCGACCGCGAAGGGGAGACACCGCCACCGCCAAGGCACCAGTTTCCCAGGGCCAGCGCCTGCGGGCAAGAGAGGGGCTCCTCCGGCTCATATCCAAGCTGGGGAGCGGGTTACCGGTGGGAATCCATCGCTACCAAAGAACCGTACTTAGGTGCAGGGAAGTGACCGTCACCGCTAACTGCAGGGAACATCAGCACCGTAGCCGTCCGAGGGACCCGTCCAACCAGCCGTTTGTTTACCGTGAACTGTGTCATCATCATCCTTGGGCTGAGTGAGTACCTCCGTGCCGTGCGGCACAGCGCTACCCCTGCGTCCCTGCACCTCCACAGGCCCCATAACCCGCCTGTCCACCATTCCAACCCCATCACTGGGTCCCGGGACCACCAAACCCCCTACCCACGGAGGGGCAAATCAACAACTAGCTGCTCCATACCACCACTCCCGGGATCCCCAGATAGAGCAGCGGTGGTGTCCACACAATCACCACAACCGTGGGTGGCGTCACGGACAATAGACAATATCCCAACACCCAATCCCCTTTCACTCACGGGCGAGGAGCGCCACTCGAGAACCCCCGGGATCCGGCCCACAGCTCGAGCCACCACTGAGCAGCAGCCGCCGGACCCGAGCAGAGGGGTGAGCGCAGTGCTGACACCCTCCTCCCCGCCCGCGACATGTGGGGTTGTGTTGGAGGCCAAGGAGGAGGGAATCCTGCATCTGGAAGATTGATGCAGTCTCCTGTGACAACCTGATTTTGTCAGGGCGTCACACATCCCCACCTGGATGCAGGGCCTACCCCTCAGAGACCCAGAAGACCAGTGCCATTAACAACCAGACATCCCTGTAAATCCCTGTTTTTCCCCAAATTCCCCATAGACTGGTACCAAGCTAAGGTTGGACTTATGGATGGACACTTAAGGGGGCTTTACACGTTGCGACATCAGTAATGATATATCGTTGGGGTCACGTCGTTAGTGACGCACATCCGGCGCCGTTAGCGACATCGCAACGTGTAAAACCTAGGAGCGACGATCAATGATTGAAAAATCGTTCAAAAACGGTGATCGCTGATACGTCGCTCATTTCCTTAATATCGTTGCTGCTGCAGGTACGATGTTGTTCGTCGTTCCTGCGGCATCACACATCGCTATGTGTGACACCACAAGAACGACGAACATCTCCTTACCTGCGTCCACCGGCAATGCGGAAGGAAGGAGGTGGGCGGGATGTTACGTCCCGCTCATCTCCGCCCCTCCGCTTCTATTGGCCGGCCGCTTAGTGACGCCGCAGTAACGTCGCTATGACGCCGAACGCACCTCCCCCTTGAAGGAGGGATTGTTCGGTGTCTCCAGTGACATCGTTGCACAGCTATGTGCGTGTGAATCTGCCGTAGTGATAATGTTCGCTACGGCAGCGATCACCAAATGTCGCATGTACGACGGGGGCGGGTGCTATCGCGCTCGACATCGCTAGCAATCGCTAGAGATGTTGCAGCGTGTAAAGCCCCCTTTAGACGTGGACCCGATCCAGTCCACTAGACGACGAGGTGGGAGGGGCAGACAGTGGACAGTGTGGAAGTGTACCGCTCCAGCAGTGGTTGAATCGCTCGGATCCGGGTGTCGCTGCTCGTGGCTCGAGGGTCTCTCTACCCGGGGGCTCAGGGTACCTCTAAAACGTGATGGGGGGTTATTTACAGGGTGATTAGATAGTTTGTGATGCCATCCGTGGTATGCGGTAATAGGGAGTACCGCCACTGCTGTTGGGAGTACCCGAGGTGATGGAATGGGAGCAGCTAAATGACGTTACCCTCCACGGGTAGGGAAGGCCCCGGGACTCTGGATGGTGGGATAGATTGCAGGGGAGCGCAGGCTCGCTGGGGCAAGGGATGCTCAGGTACTCACTCAGGAGGAAAGCAGATGCTGACAACGTAGTAAACCAAGTCTCTGGGTGCCGCTGCCCTCTGGGGGAGCTCGTCCGGGTTCCGTCCCCTGCAGTACTGCCTGATGGTCTGGAGCCTGCCTCCGTGCATAGATTTTAGTAGTCTAAGTGGCCTGTAAGCTTGAAGCTGTCCGAGCCCCGCTCCCCACTTTTTGGTGTGAAGGAGCTGTGCTCTCAGGAGCTCACGCTTGGGATTTCAGTGGGCTGCTTTAGTTGGAAAGCCCTATTCCCCTCGTTGCGCTAGTGCCTCGATCTCTGAGCTTCGTGGGGACAGTCCATAAAGGCCCTGTCCTCAGCAGGTTAATTGGCGGGTTGTTTGTGTACCGCCCTGAGAGGGGCTCGACTGCTCCGCTGCTTCGGGCCGAGCCGCTCGGGGTCCGGGCTCGGGTGGTCGGTGGCTTGAGCGCCTCCGGACCGGGGGCCACGTCGCTCTGTTAGCCGGGCTGGCGGTGTCTGGTGGGGGGCGCGCAGCCGGGAAGGCCATGGGGTTGCTGGGTGAGTCGTGACGCCACCCACGGTTTGTGGTGAGATGGTGCACCACCGCTGCGGATGATGGTGTGGCTCCCGGGGGACAGTGTTGTGACGCAGCCTTGGTGTTAGCCCCTCCATGGGCAGGGGCGGTGGTCCCGGGGCCCGATGGTGGGGGGGACCGGCTATGCTGGGAGGGTCGTGGTGCAGGGGACCGCGCTGCGGTGCTGTGCTCGGGTGGCACTGAGGTACTCACGATTAACCACACACGGAGTCAGTAGTAAACCAAAGTTCGGTGATGGTCGGGTCCCGCAGCCGGCTGCCGGTGTCCCCTGTGGGGTTGGTGGTGGCCCCTATTCCCTTGCACCTCTGTGGTATGTTCGGCTCCCCTGCTTGGGCAGTGGTAGTCCGCTCCTCGGCGCTTTGGCTGCCGGAGGAACCCTCTGTGCTCGCAGGCACTGGCCCGTCGGGTGTTTGGCCTTTGGCGGTGGCACTCACTCGGTAACGGTGGGCTTTTGCCTTCTGTCGGGACTTGGGTGTGGATGAACCCGTGAGGTCCAGCCAGCAATCAGTCAATTTGCCTAACCTAGTGGCTTCTACGCTAGGACGGGGTCTGAGTACCCGGTTTCTGGTGCTCCGGTAAACGGTTGACTCCCCAGTTCAGGTCCGGCGGGCTCCAACCCTCAGCCGGTCCCTACGGTTCTGACGGTTGTGTACCGGGACGACTGCAGACGGCCACCACCGTCTACCTGCCTGACGTGTTAGCTCAGCTCTTGTACCTCCTGCCACTTTCACTGTCTCTCACTGTTCTCTCCCTGAACTTCCTACCTCAGGACCGTAGTCTCCTCGGTGGGCGTGCCTTTCCACCTGGCTCCGCCCACCTGGTGTGCTCTACCTGCCCTGAGGGAGTCATCAGGTCTCCCTTTCGGGTGACGGTTGTGTCCTCACAGGGGATGGGTGTGTGTGTAAGGTATGGTGTTGGTGTTACCTGTGACCCGTGGGTTCCAGGGCATCACACTTAAAGCCTCTCCCCGACCTAGGGTCCAGTACCCCGACGTATTTCGATCCCAGACCGGCTATTGTACTGCTGCTTACCGTCCTCCTAGACTAAACCAGGCACCCAGTCCCAATATCCCGCGACCGGGTCTCCGACTCCTCGGGGTCCAGACCGCCGTCTGCAGCCCAATCTACTTCTCCCCTGGGAGCTCCAACTCCCAGCTTCTCCAAGCTCCTCACAGCTCGAGGGCTACCACTGCTCTGACTTGTCACTTCCCACCTCCCTGCCTGACCCCTAGGTGGGTGGCCCTATTCCAGCTTAGCAGCCCACTGGTGTGCCTGATAAGGTGTGGTGCGAGGTGTGATTGGGATTTTGGATGCTAATGGTGACAGTACTGCAAGTTGGGAACCCAGAACCAAGAGGGGTTGAGCCCTGCACTAAGAGATAAAGAGCGTGGAGTACCCTGTGACAACCTGACTAGTCCAGGGGCGTCACACAGTTAGAGTCTGAGAGTCGGTGAAGGAGGAATTGAGCAGACTGACTAACAGGAGTGAACAGTGGCCTGAGGGACCAGGCGGTTGGTTGACGGTGGAGTACTCCCGGAACCACGCACCAACGGGGTACAGAATACTAGGTCAGACGCACGCTCCAGGCAGACCTGATAAAATCTGCACAGAGAGGGTGTGACGCCCTGGGCAAGCCAGGGGTCACAGGTCATAACACCACCACACCCTACACCCCGGATAGGTACACCAAAGCTACACAAAAATCCTTGTTGCCTTCCTCCAGGGGCTGATGTCCACACCAGGGGGTGGGCCAGGCGGTTGGCTCCGCCCACCGAGGAGTTCACAGCCCTGGAGGCGGGAAAACCAGGCAGATTAGGTTTGGAGTTGAAGGAGTAAACAGTGAAGATTAAGTGAGGAGTTCCAAGTGAGAGGAAGGAGAAGGAGGAAAGTGAGAGTAGTGACAGAGAAAGTGACAGTTGAAAAGCCTGAAGTTGGTCCGGGTGTGTGCCCCGGACTGAGACAGCAAGGTTGGCAGACGGCGGTGACCGTCTGCAGGAGAGGCTACTTGGAGGTTGCCGAAAGGACCGTGGACGGGTGGTGGCCCGGCGGTACCGGAGCGGTATACGAAGAGAAGCCAGCACCAGTGGCAGGGGCCTTTCAGATCCCGGCAAGGCTAGGAGTCGCCATAATTTGCCAAATCCGTCAGTGAAGGGGACCTCCGGGTCTCCCAGCAGCAAAGTCCCGATTGAAGGCAACAGTCCGACCGCGAAGGGGAGACACCGCCACCGCCAAGGCACCAGTTTCCCAGGGCCAGCGCCTGCGGGCAAGAGAGGGGCTCCTCCGGCTCATATCCAAGCTGGGGAGCGGGTTACCGGTGGGAATCCATCGCTACCAAAGAACCGTACTTAGGTGCAGGGAAGTGACCGTCACCGCTAACTGCAGGGAACATCAGCACCGTAGCCGTCCGAGGGACCCGTCCAACCAGCCGTTTGTTTACCGTGAACTGTGTCATCATCATCCTTGGGCTGAGTGAGTACCTCCGTGCCGTGCGGCACAGCGCTACCCCTGCGTCCCTGCACCTCCACAGGCCCCATAACCCGCCTGTCCACCATTCCAACCCCATCACTGGGTCCCGGGACCACCAAACCCCCTACCCACGGAGGGGCAAATCAACAACTAGCTGCTCCATACCACCACTCCCGGGATCCCCAGATAGAGCAGCGGTGGTGTCCACACAATCACCACAACCGTGGGTGGCGTCACGGACAATAGACAATATCCCAACACCCAATCCCCTTTCACTCACGGGCGAGGAGCGCCACTCGAGAACCCCCGGGATCCGGCCCACAGCTCGAGCCACCACTGAGCAGCAGCCGCCGGACCCGAGCAGAGGGGTGAGCGCAGTGCTGACACCCTCCTCCCCGCCCGCGACATGTGGGGTTGTGTTGGAGGCCAAGGAGGAGGGAATCCTGCATCTGGAAGATTGATGCAGTCTCCTGTGACAACCTGATTTTGTCAGGGCGTCACACATCCCCACCTGGATGCAGGGCCTACCCCTCAGAGACCCAGAAGACCAGTGCCATTAACAACCAGACATCCCTGTAAATCCCTGTTTTTCCCCAAATTCCCCATAGACTGGTACCAAGCTAAGGTTGGACTTATGGATGGACACTTAAGGGGGCTTTACACGTTGCGACATCGGTAATGATATATCGTTGGGGTCACGTCGTTAGTGACGCACATCCGGCGCCGTTAGCGACATCGCAACGTGTAAAACCTAGGAGCGACGATCAATGATTGAAAAATCGTTCAAAAACGGTGATCGCTGACACGTCGCTCATTTCCTTAATATCGTTGCTGCTGCAGGTACGATGTTGTTCGTCGTTCCTGCGGCATCACACATCGCTATGTGTGACACCACAAGAACGACGAACATCTCCTTACCTGCGTCCACCGGCAATGCGGAAGGAAGGAGGTGGGCGGGATGTTACGTCCCGCTCATCTCCGCCCCTCCGCTTCTATTGGCCGGCCGCTTAGTGACGCCGCAGTAACGTCGCTATGACGCCGAACGCACCTCCCCCTTGAAGGAGGGATTGTTCGGTGTCTCCAGTGACATCGTTGCACAGCTATGTGCGTGTGAATCTGCCGTAGTGATAATGTTCGCTACGGCAGCGATCACCAAATGTCGCATGTACGACGGGGGCGGGTGCTATCGCGCTCGACATCGCTAGCAATCGCTAGAGATGTTGCAGCGTGTAAAGCCCCCTTTAGACGTGGACCCGATCCAGTCCACTAGACGACGAGGTGGGAGGGGCAGACAGTGGACAGTGTGGAAGTGTACCGCTCCAGCAGTGGTTGAATCGCTCGGATCCGGGTGTCGCTGCTCGTGGCTCGAGGGTCTCTCTACCCGGGGGCTCAGGGTACCTCTAAAACGTGATGGGGGGTTATTTACAGGGTGATTAGATAGTTTGTGATGCCATCCGTGGTATGCGGTAATAGGGAGTACCGCCACTGCTGTTGGGAGTACCCGAGGTGATGGAATGGGAGCAGCTAAATGACGTTACCCTCCACGGGTAGGGAAGGCCCCGGGACTCTGGATGGTGGGATAGATTGCAGGGGAGCGCAGGCTCGCTGGGGCAAGGGATGCTCAGGTACTCACTCAGGAGGAAAGCAGATGCTGACAACGTAGTAAACCAAGTCTCTGGGTGCCGCTGCCCTCTGGGGGAGCTCGTCCGGGTTCCGTCCCCTGCAGTACTGCCTGATGGTCTGGAGCCTGCCTCCGTGCATAGATTTTAGTAGTCTAAGTGGCCTGTAAGCTTGAAGCTGTCCGAGCCCCGCTCCCCACTTTTTGGTGTGAAGGAGCTGTGCTCTCAGGAGCTCACGCTTGGGATTTCAGTGGGCTGCTTTAGTTGGAAAGCCCTATTCCCCTCGTTGCGCTAGTGCCTCGATCTCTGAGCTTCGTGGGGACAGTCCATAAAGGCCCTGTCCTCAGCAGGTTAATTGGCGGGTTGTTTGTGTACCGCCCTGAGAGGGGCTCGACTGCTCCGCTGCTTCGGGCCGAGCCGCTCGGGGTCCGGGCTCGGGTGGTCGGTGGCTTGAGCGCCTCCGGACCGGGGGCCACGTCGCTCTGTTAGCCGGGCTGGCGGTGTCTGGTGGGGGGCGCGCAGCCGGGAAGGCCATGGGGTTGCTGGGTGAGTCGTGACGCCACCCACGGTTTGTGGTGAGATGGTGCACCACCGCTGCGGATGATGGTGTGGCTCCCGGGGGACAGTGTTGTGACGCAGCCTTGGTGTTAGCCCCTCCATGGGCAGGGGCGGTGGTCCCAGGGCCCGATGGTGGGGGGGACCGGCTATGCTGGGAGGGTCGTGGTGCAGGGGACCGCGCTGCGGTGCTGTGCTCGGGTGGCACTGAGGTACTCACGATTAACCACACACGGAGTCAGTAGTAAACCAAAGTTCGGTGATGGTCGGGTCCCGCAGCCGGCTGCCGGTGTCCCCTGTGGGGTTGGTGGTGGCCCCTATTCCCTTGCACCTCTGTGGTATGTTCGGCTCCCCTGCTTGGGCAGTGGTAGTCCGCTCCTCGGCGCTTTGGCTGCCGGAGGAACCCTCTGTGCTCGCAGGCACTGGCCCATCGGGTGTTTGGCCTTTGGCGGTGGCACTCACTCGGTAACGGTGGGCTTTTGCCTTCTGTCGGGACTTGGGTGTGGATGAACCCGTGAGGTCCAGCCAGCAATCAGTCAATTTGCCTAACCTAGTGGCTTCTACGCTAGGACGGGGTCTGAGTACCCGGTTTCTGGTGCTCCGGTAAACGGTTGACTCCCCAGTTCAGGTCCGGCGGGCTCCAACCCTCAGCCGGTCCCTACGGTTCTGACGGTTGTGTACCGGGACGACTGCAGACGGCCACCACCGTCTACCTGCCTGACGTGTTAGCTCAGCTCTTGTACCTCCTGCCACTTTCACTGTCTCTCACTGTTCTCTCCCTGAACTTCCTACCTCAGGACCGTAGTCTCCTCGGTGGGCGTGCCTTTCCACCTGGCTCCGCCCACCTGGTGTGCTCTACCTGCCCTGAGGGAGTCATCAGGTCTCCCTTTCGGGTGACGGTTGTGTCCTCACAGGGGATGGGTGTGTGTGTAAGGTATGGTGTTGGTGTTACCTGTGACCCGTGGGTTCCAGGGCATCACACTTAAAGCCTCTCCCCGACCTAGGGTCCAGTACCCCGACGTATTTCGATCCCAGACCGGCTATTGTACTGCTGCTTACCGTCCTCCTAGACTAAACCAGGCACCCAGTCCCAATATCCCGCGACCGGGTCTCCGACTCCTCGGGGTCCAGACCGCCGTCTGCAGCCCAATCTACTTCTCCCCTGGGAGCTCCAACTCCCAGCTTCTCCAAGCTCCTCACAGCTCGAGGGCTACCACTGCTCTGACTTGTCACTTCCCACCTCCCTGCCTGACCCCTAGGTGGGTGGCCCTATTCCAGCTTAGCAGCCCACTGGTGTGCCTGATAAGGTGTGGTGCGAGGTGTGATTGGGATTTTGGATGCTAATGGTGACAGTACTGCAAGTTGGGAACCCAGAACCAAGAGGGGTTGAGCCCTGCACTAAGAGATAAAGAGCGTGGAGTACCCTGTGACAACCTGACTAGTCCAGGGGCGTCACACAGTTAGAGTCTGAGAGTCGGTGAAGGAGGAATTGAGCAGACTGACTAACAGGAGTGAACAGTGGCCTGAGGGACCAGGCGGTTGGTTGACGGTGGAGTACTCCCGGAACCACGCACCAACGGGGTACAGAATACTAGGTCAGACGCACGCTCCAGGCAGACCTGATAAAATCTGCACAGAGAGGGTGTGACGCCCTGGGCAAGCCAGGGGTCACAGGTCATAACACCACCACACCCTACACCCCGGATAGGTACACCAAAGCTACACAAAAATCCTTGTTGCCTTCCTCCAGGGGCTGATGTCCACACCAGGGGGTGGGCCAGGCGGTTGGCTCCGCCCACCGAGGAGTTCACAGCCCTGGAGGTGGGAAAACCAGGCAGATTAGGTTTGGAGTTGAAGGAGTAAACAGTGAAGATTAAGTGAGGAGTTCCAAGTGAGAGGAAGGAGAAGGAGGAAAGTGAGAGTAGTGACAGAGAAAGTGACAGTTGAAAAGCCTGAAGTTGGTCCGGGTGTGTGCCCCGGACTGAGACAGCAAGGTTGGCAGACGGCGGTGACCGTCTGCAGGAGAGGCTACTTGGAGGTTGCCGAAAGGACCGTGGACGGGTGGTGGCCCGGCGGTACCGGAGCGGTATACGAAGAGAAGCCAGCACCAGTGGCAGGGGCCTTTCAGATCCCGGCAAGGCTAGGAGTCGCCATAATTTGCCAAATCCGTCAGTGAAGGGGACCTCCGGGTCTCCCAGCAGCAAAGTCCCGATTGAAGGCAACAGTCCGACCGCGAAGGGGAGACACCGCCACCGCCAAGGCACCAGTTTCCCAGGGCCAGCGCCTGCGGGCAAGAGAGGGGCTCCTCCGGCTCATATCCAAGCTGGGGAGCGGGTTACCGGTGGGAATCCATCGCTACCAAAGAACCGTACTTAGGTGCAGGGAAGTGACCGTCACCGCTAACTGCAGGGAACATCAGCACCGTAGCCGTCCGAGGGACCCGTCCAACCAGCCGTTTGTTTACCGTGAACTGTGTCATCATCATCCTTGGGCTGAGTGAGTACCTCCGTGCCGTGCGGCACAGGGCTACCCCTGCGTCCCTGCACCTCCACAGGCCCCATAACCCGCCTGTCCACCATTCCAACCCCATCACTGGGTCCCGGGACCACCAAACCCCCTACCCACGGAGGGGCAAATCAACAACTAGCTGCTCCATACCACCACTCCCGGGATCCCCAGATAGAGCAGCGGTGGTGTCCACACAATCACCACAACCGTGGGTGGCGTCACGGACAATAGACAATATCCCAACACCCAATCCCCTTTCACTCACGGGCGAGGAGCGCCACTCGAGAACCCCCGGGATCCGGCCCACAGCTCGAGCCACCACTGAGCAGCAGCCGCCGGACCCGAGCAGAGGGGTGAGCGCAGTGCTGACACCCTCCTCCCCGCCCGCGACATGTGGGGTTGTGTTGGAGGCCAAGGAGGAGGGAATCCTGCATCTGGAAGATTGATGCAGTCTCCTGTGACAACCTGATTTTGTCAGGGCGTCACACATCCCCACCTGGATGCAGGGCCTACCCCTCAGAGACCCAGAAGACCAGTGCCATTAACAACCAGACATCCCTGTAAATCCCTGTTTTTCCCCAAATTCCCCATAGACTGGTACCAAGCTAAGGTTGGACTTATGGATGGACACTTAAGGGGGCTTTACACGTTGCGACATCGGTAATGATATATCGTTGGGGTCACGTCGTTAGTGACGCACATCCGGCGCCGTTAGCGACATCGCAACGTGTAAAACCTAGGAGCGACGATCAATGATTGAAAAATCGTTCAAAAACGGTGATCGCTGACACGTCGCTCATTTCCTTAATATCGTTGCTGCTGCAGGTACGATGTTGTTCGTCGTTCCTGCGGCATCACACATCGCTATGTGTGACACCACAAGAACGACGAACATCTCCTTACCTGCGTCCACCGGCAATGCGGAAGGAAGGAGGTGGGCGGGATGTTACGTCCCGCTCATCTCCGCCCCTCCGCTTCTATTGGCCGGCCGCTTAGTGACGCCGCAGTAACGTCGCTATGACGCCGAACGCACCTCCCCCTTGAAGGAGGGATTGTTCGGTGTCTCCAGTGACATCGTTGCACAGCTATGTGCGTGTGAATCTGCCGTAGTGATAATGTTCGCTACGGCAGCGATCACCAAATGTCGCATGTACGACGGGGGCGGGTGCTATCGCGCTCGACATCGCTAGCAATCGCTAGAGATGTTGCAGCGTGTAAAGCCCCCTTTAGACGTGGACCCGATCCAGTCCACTAGACGACGAGGTGGGAGGGGCAGACAGTGGACAGTGTGGAAGTGTACCGCTCCAGCAGTGGTTGAATCGCTCGGATCCGGGTGTCGCTGCTCGTGGCTCGAGGGTCTCTCTACCCGGGGGCTCAGGGTACCTCTAAAACGTGATGGGGGGTTATTTACAGGGTGATTAGATAGTTTGTGATGCCATCCGTGGTATGCGGTAATAGGGAGTACCGCCACTGCTGTTGGGAGTACCCGAGGTGATGGAATGGGAGCAGCTAAATGACGTTACCCTCCACGGGTAGGGAAGGCCCCGGGACTCTGGATGGTGGGATAGATTGCAGGGGAGCGCAGGCTCGCTGGGGCAAGGGATGCTCAGGTACTCACTCAGGAGGAAAGCAGATGCTGACAACGTAGTAAACCAAGTCTCTGGGTGCCGCTGCCCTCTGGGGGAGCTCGTCCGGGTTCCGTCCCCTGCAGTACTGCCTGATGGTCTGGAGCCTGCCTCCGTGCATAGATTTTAGTAGTCTAAGTGGCCTGTAAGCTTGAAGCTGTCCGAGCCCCGCTCCCCACTTTTTGGTGTGAAGGAGCTGTGCTCTCAGGAGCTCACGCTTGGGATTTCAGTGGGCTGCTTTAGTTGGAAAGCCCTATTCCCCTCGTTGCGCTAGTGCCTCGATCTCTGAGCTTCGTGGGGACAGTCCATAAAGGCCCTGTCCTCAGCAGGTTAATTGGCGGGTTGTTTGTGTACCGCCCTGAGAGGGGCTCGACTGCTCCGCTGCTTCGGGCCGAGCCGCTCGGGGTCCGGGCTCGGGTGGTCGGTGGCTTGAGCGCCTCCGGACCGGGGGCCACGTCGCTCTGTTAGCCGGGCTGGCGGTGTCTGGTGGGGGGCGCGCAGCCGGGAAGGCCATGGGGTTGCTGGGTGAGTCGTGACGCCACCCACGGTTTGTGGTGAGATGGTGCACCACCGCTGCGGATGATGGTGTGGCTCCCGGGGGACAGTGTTGTGACGCAGCCTTGGTGTTAGCCCCTCCATGGGCAGGGGCGGTGGTCCCGGGGCCCGATGGTGGGGGGGACCGGCTATGCTGGGAGGGTCGTGGTGCAGGGGACCGCGCTGCGGTGCTGTGCTCGGGTGGCACTGAGGTACTCACGATTAACCACACACGGAGTCAGTAGTAAACCAAAGTTCGGTGATGGTCGGGTCCCGCAGCCGGCTGCCGGTGTCCCCTGTGGGGTTGGTGGTGGCCCCTATTCCCTTGCACCTCTGTGGTATGTTCGGCTCCCCTGCTTGGGCAGTGGTAGTCCGCTCCTCGGCGCTTTGGCTGCCGGAGGAACCCTCTGTGCTCGCAGGCACTGGCCCGTCGGGTGTTTGGCCTTTGGCGGTGGCACTCACTCGGTAACGGTGGGCTTTTGCCTTCTGTCGGGACTTGGGTGTGGATGAACCCGTGAGGTCCAGCCAGCAATCAGTCAATTTGCCTAACCTAGTGGCTTCTACGCTAGGACGGGGTCTGAGTACCCGGTTTCTGGTGCTCCGGTAAACGGTTGACTCCCCAGTTCAGGTCCGGCGGGCTCCAACCCTCAGCCGGTCCCTACGGTTCTGACGGTTGTGTACCGGGACGACTGCAGACGGCCACCACCGTCTACCTGCCTGACGTGTTAGCTCAGCTCTTGTACCTCCTGCCACTTTCACTGTCTCTCACTGTTCTCTCCCTGAACTTCCTACCTCAGGACCGTAGTCTCCTCGGTGGGCGTGCCTTTCCACCTGGCTCCGCCCACCTGGTGTGCTCTACCTGCCCTGAGGGAGTCATCAGGTCTCCCTTTCGGGTGACGGTTGTGTCCTCACAGGGGATGGGTGTGTGTGTAAGGTATGGTGTTGGTGTTACCTGTGACCCGTGGGTTCCAGGGCATCACACTTAAAGCCTCTCCCCGACCTAGGGTCCAGTACCCCGACGTATTTCGGTCCCAGACCGGCTATTGTACTGCTGCTTACCGTCCTCCTAGACTAAACCAGGCACCCAGTCCCAATATCCCGCGACCGGGTCTCCGACTCCTCGGGGTCCAGACCGCCGTCTGCAGCCCAATCTACTTCTCCCCTGGGAGCTCCAACTCCCAGCTTCTCCAAGCTCCTCACAGCTCGAGGGCTACCACTGCTCTGACTTGTCACTTCCCACCTCCCTGCCTGACCCCTAGGTGGGTGGCCCTATTCCAGCTTAGCAGCCCACTGGTGTGCCTGATAAGGTGTGGTGCGAGGTGTGATTGGGATTTTGGATGCTAATGGTGACAGTACTGCAAGTTGGGAACCCAGAACCAAGAGGGGTTGAGCCCTGCACTAAGAGATAAAGAGCGTGGAGTACCCTGTGACAACCTGACTAGTCCAGGGGCGTCACACAGTTAGAGTCTGAGAGTCGGTGAAGGAGGAATTGAGCAGACTGACTAACAGGAGTGAACAGTGGCCTGAGGGACCAGGCGGTTGGTTGACGGTGGAGTACTCCCGGAACCACGCACCAACGGGGTACAGAATACTAGGTCAGACGCACGCTCCAGGCAGACCTGATAAAATCTGCACAGAGAGGGTGTGACGCCCTGGGCAAGCCAGGGGTCACAGGTCATAACACCACCACACCCTACACCCCGGATAGGTACACCAAAGCTACACAAAAATCCTTGTTGCCTTCCTCCAGGGGCTGATGTCCACACCAGGGGGTGGGCCAGGCGGTTGGCTCCGCCCACCGAGGAGTTCACAGCCCTGGAGGCGGGAAAACCAGGCAGATTAGGTTTGGAGTTGAAGGAGTAAACAGTGAAGATTAAGTGAGGAGTTCCAAGTGAGAGGAAGGAGAAGGAGGAAAGTGAGAGTAGTGACAGAGAAAGTGACAGTTGAAAAGCCTGAAGTTGGTCCGGGTGTGTGCCCCGGACTGAGACAGCAAGGTTGGCAGACGGCGGTGACCGTCTGCAGGAGAGGCTACTTGGAGGTTGCCGAAAGGACCGTGGACGGGTGGTGGCCCGGCGGTACCGGAGCGGTATACGAAGAGAAGCCAGCACCAGTGGCAGGGGCCTTTCAGATCCCGGCAAGGCTAGGAGTCGCCATAATTTGCCAAATCCGTCAGTGAAGGGGACCTCCGGGTCTCCCAGCAGCAAAGTCCCGATTGAAGGCAACAGTCCGACCGCGAAGGGGTTGGGCCAGGCGGTTGGCTCCGCCCACCGAGGAGTTCACAGCCCTGGAGGCAGGAAAGCACAGGCAGTTAGAGTTTGGAGGAGGAAGTGAGAGGAGAGATCAGTTTAGGGAGAGTGAGAGTCAAGCTAGGGAAGTGAAGGAGTAAACAGTTAGAGTTTGGAGAGTTAAGAGTGAAGTGGTAGAGGAGCAAGAGAGAGGAGTAAAGGTGGAAGAGAAAGGGACAGTTTGAAAAGCCTGAAATTGGTCCGGGTGTGTGCCCCGGACTGAGGACAGCAAGGTCAGCAGACGGCGGTGACTGTCTGCAGGAGAGGCTGCTTGGAGGTTGCCGAAAGGACCGTGGACGGGTGGTGGCCCGGCGGTACCGGAGCGGTATACGAAGAGAAGCCAGCACCATTGGCAGGGGCGTTTCGGATCCCGGCAAGGCTAGGAGTCGCCGTGAATTTGCCAAATCCGTCAGTGAAGGGGACCTCCTGGGTCTCCCAACAGCTAAGTCCCGATTGAAGGCAACAGTCCAACCGTTAGAGAGAGACACCGCCACCGCCAAGGCACCAGTTTCTCAGGGCCAGCGCCTGCGGGCAAAGAGGGGCTCCTCCGGCCCATATCCAAGCCGGGGAGCGGGTTACCGGTGGGAACCCATCGCTACCAACATAGACTTAGGTGCAGGAAAAGGGACCGTCACCGTCAACTACCGGGGAAAAGCAACAGCAGCCGTCCGTGGGAACCGTCTTTCCAGCCGTGTGTTTTACCGAGAACTGTGTCACCGTCTCAGGCTGAGTGAGTACCACAGTGCCGTGAGGCACAGCGCTGTCCCTGCACCCCACCAAGCCCTGCACCGGCGCCGCCATCCCTCATCCCCCAACTCATCACTGGGCCCCGGGACAACCACCCCCTACCCACGGAGGGGAGAACTAACAACTTTGCTGCTCCCTGTCACCGCTCCCGGGATTCCCACACAGAGCAGCGGTGGTGTCCCTACAATCACCACAACCGTGGGTGGCGTCACGGACAATAAACTATCCCAAAAACCAAACCCCTTTCACTCTGGGCGAGGAGCGCCGCTCGAGTCCCCGGGATCCGGCCCATCGCTCGAGCCACTGAGCAACAGCAGGCCGCAGCAGCAGCGGCAGCCGGACCCGAGCAGTGGGAGAGCGCAGCGTCCCCTCCTCCGCCCGCGACAAGGGGACCATCAAGGACCTCAGTGACCTTGAAGTTCGGGACATAGTAGCAATGGGAGAACCGGGGACAGGACCAGAGACTCCAACCCCACAGGGTTCACGCTACCATCATACGGACTGCTGTAGAAGACAACCAGGAGGTGACCCTCAGCCACTCCAAGCCATGGGGACCCACCAACCAAAGACAGATGCAGGGGAAAGAAGCCACCAGATCACTAAACCGGCACTGGGACTATGGGGGACCTGTAGTTGACACCAGCCGGCCTTGGGTGACCAGTAACAGCTTGCAGTAAG